>NC_135986.1:23324453-23410772 GCF_053455715.1 Rhinoraja longicauda | reverse complement strand
GTAAATGTAAAAATTGTCCCTAGTGGGTGTAGGATAGTGTTAATGTGCGGGGATCGCTGGGCGGCACGGACTTGGTGGGCCGAAAAGGCCTGTTTCCGGCTGTATATATATGATATGATATGATATGATATGATGGCGGGCGGGACTGTCGTATGTTGAAAGGCTGGAGCGATTGGGCTTGTATACACTGGAATTTAGAAGGATGAGGGGGGGATCTTATTGAAACATATAAGATAATTAGGGGATTGGACACATTAGAGGCAGGAAACATGTTCCCAATGTTGGGGGAGTCCAGAACAAGGGGCCACAGTTTAAGAATAAGGGGTCGGCCATTTAGAACGGAGATGAGGAAGAACTTTTTCAGTCAGAGAGTGGCGAAGGTGTGGAATTCTCTGCCTCAGAAGGCAGTGGAGGCCAGTTCGTTGGATGCTTTCAAGAGAGAGCTGGATAGAGCTCTTAAGGATAGCGGAGTGAGGGGGTATGGGGAGAAGGCAGGAACGGGGTACTGATTGAGAGTGATCAGCCATGATCGCATTGAATGGCGGTGCGTACAGGTTCGAAGGGCTGAATGGCCTCCTCCTGCACCTATTGTCACGGGCGAGTGTAGACGGGCACGTGTCGGTCGGTTTGTGGGCAAGTTCGGGCCTGTTGCAGCTCCGTCTGACTCCCGTGACCCTCTCCACCAGGGGGACTTTAACGGCAACTGCATCCTCTACGGTGTGAGCCGGTGGAACGCCAGCAGCCGGTCGCTGGGGGTGACCGCGTACGGCAGCATTTCCCACTGCACCTTCGTGGACGGGGTCTCCGTGCTGATCGCCGTCTACTGCTTCTGCACCGCCTTCTACCTCATCTGCGCCTACTTCCTCGGGGGGGCCACGAGGTATGTGCACGCGGCCCGGGGGGGAGGGAGGGAGGTTAGTGGGGTGGGGGGTGGGAGGTGGGAGGGAGGGAGAGGGAGGGAGGGGTGGTTGGAGGGAGGGAGGGAGGGAGAGGCGGAGAGGGAGGGAGGGATGGTGGGATGGTTGGGGAGAGGGAGGGAGGTTAGTGGGGTGGAGGGAGAGGGAGGGAGGGAGAGGGAGGGAGGGAGAGGCAGAGAGGGAGGGAGGGAGGTTAGTGGGGTGGGGTGGGGGGGTGGAGGGAGGGAGGGAGAGGGAGGGAGGGAGGGAGAGGCGGAGAGGGAGGGAGGGATGGTGGGATGGTTGGGGAGAGGGAGGGAGGGGGAGGGAGAGGCGGAGAGGGAGGGAGAGATGGTGGGATGGTTGGGGAGAGGGAGGGAGGGAGGTTAGTGGGGTGGGGGGGTGGAGGGAGGGAGGGAGAGGGAGGGAGGGAGGGAGAGGCGGAGAGGGAGGGAGGGATGGTGGGATGGTTGGGGAGAGGAAGGGATGTTAGTGGGGTGGGGGGGTGGAGGGAGGGAGGGAGAGGGAGGGAGGGAGAGGGAGGGAGGGAGGGAGAGGCGGAGAGGGAGGGAGGGATGGTGGGATGGTTGGGGAGAGGGAGGGAGGTTAGTGGGGTGGGGGGAGGGAGGGAGGGAGAGGGAGAGGCAGGGAGGGATGGTGGGATGGTTGGGGAGAGGGAGGGAGGTTAGTGGGGTGGGGGGGTGGAGGGAGGGAGGGAGAGGGAGGGAGGGAGAGGGAGGGAGAGGCGGAGAGGGAGGGAGGGATGGTGGGATGGTTGGGGAGAGGGAGGGAGGGAGAGGGAGGGAGGGAGAGGCGGAGAGGGAGGGAGGGAGAGGCGGAGAGGGAGGGAGGGAGGGAGGGAGAGGCGGAGAGGGAGGGATGGTGGGATGGTTGGGGAGGGAGAGGGAGGGAGAGGCAGAGGCGGAGAGGGAGGGAGGGATGGTGGGATGGTTGGAGGGAGGGAGGGAGGGAGGTTAGTGGGGTGGAGTCAAGTCAAGTCAAGTCAATTTTATTTGTATAGCACATTTAAAAACAGCCCACGTTGACCAAAGTGCTGCACATCTGATTAGGGAAAAAAAAAGGAAACATACAGTAGCAGGCAGCCAAACACAACGGCGCGGCCATCTTGAACAAAATGTTTAAGGGAGAGGGAGGGGAGGGAGGGAGAGGGAGGGGAGGGGAGGGACGGATGGTGGGGGGAGGGGTCAGTGGGGCGGTGGGGAGTGAGTGAGTGAGGAGGGTTGGGGGGGTCAGTGGGGGAGAGAGGGAGGGAGGGAGGGTGGGAGGGGAGGGAGGGTAGTGGGAGGGAGGGAGGGGTCAGTGGGAGGGTTGGGGGGGTCAGTGGGAGGGTTGGGGGGGTCAGTGGGGAGAGAGGGAGGGAGGGAGGGAGGGTAGTGGGAGGGAGGGAGTGGTCAGTGGGAGGGTTGGGGGGGTCAGTGGGGAGAGAGGGAGGGAGAGAGGGAGGGAGAGAGGGAGGGAGGGGGAGGGGAGGGGGAGGGAGGGGTCAGTGGGAGGGTGGGGAGTGAGTGAGTGAGGAGGGAGGGAGGGTTGGGGGGTCAGTGGGGAGGGTGGGAGGGGAGGGAGGGGTCAGTGGGAGGGTGGGGAGAGAGGGATGGTTGGGGGAGGGTCAGTGGGGAGAGAGGGAGGGAGGGAGGGAGGGTAGTGGGAGGGAGGGAGTGGTCAGTGGGAGGGTTGGGGGGGTCAGTGGGGAGAGAGGGAGGGAGAGAGGGAGGGAGAGAGGGAGGGGAGGGGGAGGAGGGGGTCAGTGGGAGGGTGGGGAGTGAGTGAGTGAGGAGGGAGGGAGGGTTGGGGGGTCAGTGGGGAGGGAGGGGTCAGTGGGAGGGTGGGGAGAGAGGGATGGTTGGGGGAGGGTCAGTGGGGAGAGGGAGGGAGGGGTCAGTGGGGCGGGGAGAGATTGATGGGAGGGATGGAGGGAGGGATTGTTGGAGGGGAGTCAGTGGGGTGTGGGGATGGATGGAGGGATGGTGGGATGGTTGGAGGGAGGTTAGTGGGGTGGAGGGATGGAGGGATGGTTGGAGGAGGGTTAATGTGGTCTGGGGGTGGAGGGAGGGATGGAGAGTCAGGGAGGGAAGGAGATTGATGGGATGGAGGGAGGGATGGTGGGGGGAGTGGTTGGAGGAGGGATGGTTGCGGGGGAGTGGTCAGTGGGACGTTGGGAGGTGTGGGAGTCTCTGTGACCATGCGTGTGCGGTCCGCCCACCTGTGTAGGAGTATCTGCTGGCTGACGTGTTGCCTGGCCATTGCCGCTGCCTTCCTGCTGCTGCTGCTGACGTGCGGCTGCATGATCAGAGTGGGCTTCAGCTCCTTCTGCCAGACCGTGATGAAGCAAACCACCATCAAGAGGTGAGGCCCTGGTGAGGGCAGGCCTGGGTGCGGGTAATAGTTTGGTCGGGACGGAGGGCCTTGCAGTTTCTGCGCTGCAAGACTCTTTCCAGAACCAGGGGGCCCCACACAGTTTACGAATAATGGGGTCGGCCATTTAGAACGGAGATGAGGAAAAACTTTTTCAGTCAGAGAGTTGTGAATCTGTGGAATTCTCTGCCTCAGAAGGCAGTGGAGGCCGATTCTCTGGAGGCTTTCGAGAGAGAGCTAGATAGATAGGGGGGGGTGGGGAGAGGGAGGGGGTGGAGAGATGGGGGCGAGGGAATGAGGAGGGGAGGGGAGAGTTGGGGAGAGGGAATGGGGGGCGGGGAGAAGGGGTATAGGGAGAGGGAATGAGGAGAGGAGGGGGAGGGAGAGATGGGAGAGGAGGGAGTGGGGAAAAGATGAGGGGTAGGGAGGGGAGGGGGGTGGAGAAAGGGGGGAGGAGGGGGTGGAGAGAGGGAGAGGAGGGGGGAGAGAGTGGGAAGAGGGTGGGTGGGGAGAGGAGGGGGGTGGGGAGAGGAGGGTGGGTGGGGAGAGGAGGGGGGTGGGGAGAGGAGGGTGGGTGGGGAGAGGAGGGTGGGTGGGGAGAGGAGGGTGGGTGGGGAGAGGAGGGGGGTGGGGAGAGGAGGGGTGGTGGGGAGAGGAGGGGGGGTGGGGAGAGGAGGGGGGTGGGGAGAGGAGGGGGGTGGGGAGAGGGGGGATGAGGAAGGGGGGGTAACTGGGGAAATTGGGAAGGGGGAGCGGGTGGTTCGGGCACGGGTAGGGAGCTAATCTTCTGGCTCCCGGAATGAACAAACTATTTTATGTTTTGCGTTCCAGTTGCTCAGAGGCGGAGAAGCTAAACTGGACTTCTCCCATCCGTAGCTGCAGGTTCAATCAATACATCAGCCACGCTGAGGTGAGACTTATCTCCTCCCTGCCCCTCACGTCACCCGTTCCTTCTCTCCAGAGGTGTTGCCTGTCTCGCTGAGTTACTCCACCATTTTGTGCCCATCTATCTACCAGCTCGGCCTCTGTGCAGGCTTCCTCCAGCCACTGGTTATGGCCGACGCTTGAAAGTGCTTTGCCTCCAAGACTCGGTCTGAAGAAGGGTCTCGACCCGATACGTCACCTATCCTTGTTCTCCAGGGATGCTGCCTGACCTGCTGAGTTTACTCCAGCACTTTGTGTCCTTTTGTTTGCCACCATCCTGCAGTTCCTTGTTTAGTTTTGGTTTTGGTCTCCTAATCTGAGGAAAGACATTCTTGCCATAGAGGGAGTACAGAGAAGGTTCACCAGATTGATCCCTGGGATGGCAGGACTTTCATATGAAGAAAGACTGGATAGACTCGGCTTGTACTCGCTGGAATTTAGAAGATTGAGGAGGGATCTTATAGAAACTTACAAATTCTTAAGGGGTTGGACAGGCTAGATGCAGGAAGATTGTTCCCGATGTTGGGGAAGTCCGGAACAAGGGGTCACAGTTTAAGGATAAGGGTGAAGTCTTTTAGGACCGAGATGAGAAAGTTCTTTTTCACACAGAGTGGTGAATCTGTGGAATTCTCTGCCACAGAAGGTAGTTGAGGCCAGTTCATTGGCTATATTTAAGAGGGAGTTAGATGTGGCCCTTGTGGCTAAAGGGATCAGGGGGTATGGAGAGAAGTATGGAGAGGGTCTGAAGAAGGGTCTTAACCCGAAACGTCACCCATTCCTTCTCTCCTGAGATGCTGCCCGACCTGCTGAGTTACTCCAGCACTTTGTGAATAAACACCTTCGGTATGGAGAGAAGGCAGGTACGGGATACTGAGTTGGATGATCAGCCATGATCATATTGAATGGCGGTGCAGGCTCGAAGGGCCGAATGGCCTACTCCTGCACCTATTTTCTATGTTTCTGTACAGCGCACGGAAACGCCCTTCGGCCCACTAAGTCCGTGCCGACCAGCGATCCCCGCACACTAACATTGCATTCAAGAGTGAGCTAGGTAGAGCTCTTAAATGATAGCGGAGTCAGGGGGTATGGGGAGAAGGCAGGAACGGGGTACTGATTGAGAATGATCAGCCACGATCACATTGAATGGCGGTGCTGGATCGGAGGGCCGAATGGCCTCCTCCCGCACCTATTGTCTATTGTCCCACACACACACACACTAGGGGCAGTTTTACTTTTATACCAAGGCAATTAACCTACAAACCTGTGCTCCTTTGGAATGTGGGAAGAAACCGAAGATCTCGGAGAAAACCCACGCAGGTCACGGGGAGAACGTACAAACTCCGTACAGACGGTGCCCGTAGTTGGGATGGAACCCGGGTCTCCGGCGCTGTGAGGCAGCAGCTCTACCCGCCGCGACACTGCGCCAAGGTTTCTCACCCTTGTTTTCAGTTTGTGCAGTGACTGTTATAGAGTTATAGAGTGCAGTTATTGAGTGACAGAGTGATACCGCGTGGAAACAGGCCCTTCGGCCCAACTCGCCCACACCGGCCAACAATGTCCCAGCTACCCTAGTCCCACTTGCCTGCGCTTGGCCCATATCCCTCCAAACCCGTCCTATCCATGTACCTGCCCAACTGTATCTTAAAAGACAAGATAGTCCCAGCCTCAACTACCTCCTCCGGCAGCTCGTTCCACACACCCACTGCCCTCTGTGTGAAAAAGTTACCCCTCGGATTCCTATTAAATCTTTCCCCCTTCACCTTGAACCTATGTCCTCTGGTCCTCGATTCCCCTACTCTGGGCAAGAGACTCTGTGCGTCTACCCGATCTATTCCTCTCATGATTTTGTGCACCTCTATATAAAATCTCCCCTCATCCTCCTGCGCTCCATGGAATAGAGACCCAGCCTGCTCAACCTCTCCCTGTAGCTCAGGCCCTCTAGTCATGGCAACATTCCTCGTAAATCGTTTCTGAACCCATTTCAAGCTCGACAAGCTCTTTCATATCATATCATATCATATCATATATATACAGCCGGAAACAGGCCTTTTCGGCCCACCAAGTCCGCGCCGCCCAGCGATCCCCGTATACTAACACTATCCTACACCCACTAGGGACAATTTTTACATTTACCCAGCCAATTAACCTACATACCTGTACGTCTTTGGAGTGTGGGAGGAAACCGAAGATCTCGGAGAAAACCCACGCAGGTCACGGGGAGAACGTACAAACTCCTTACAGTGCAGCACCCGTAGTCAGGATCGAACCTGAGTCTCCGGCGCTGCATTCGCTGTAAAGCAGCAACTCTACCGCTGCGCTACCGTGCCGCCTGGTACCAAGACTGGTAGATAGTAACAGCCGGGAAAAAGGTCCTTCCAACACCTGCATTGGGCCCAGAGGCAAAACACAACAAGACAATGAATATTCTGTGCCTGCCTTTTTACTGTGAGCATAGACTAAAAATGTCGTCATTGAGTCATCGAGTGATACAGTGTGGAAACAGGCCTTTATCGGCCCAACTTGCCCACACCGGCCAACAATGTCCCAGCTACACGACTAGTCCCACCTGCCTGCGTTTGGTCCATACCCCTCCAAACCTGTCCTCTCCGTGTCCTGTGCAAGAAGGAACTGCAGATGCTGGTTTCAACCGACAAAAAGCTGGAGTAACTCAGCGGGACGGGCCACAACTCTGGAGAGAAGGAATGGGTGACGTCTCGGGTCGAGGCCCTTCTTCAGACTGGTCTCGGGTCGAGACCCTTCTTCAGTCTCGACCGGAAACGTCACCCGTTCTTTCTCTCCAGAGATGAAGTTTGTCCGTGTCTCGCTGCGATGAGGTGGGGCGTTGGCGAGACTATCGTGGGCAATTTTGCTTTTCTCGTGACTGAAAAGCGATAGTTGCCACAGGTGGCAGGGTGGAGGATGAGGGGTGATCATATGGACGTGCTTGCAACCATTAGGGGAATAGATCGGGTAGACGCACCTGGTCTATAGCCCAGAACGGGCGGCACGGTGGCGCAGCAGTGAAGTTGCCGCCTTACAGCGAACGCAGCGCCGGAGACCCGTGTACGATCCTGACTATGGGCGCCGTCTGTACGGAGTTTGTACGTTCTCCCCGTGACCTGCGTGGGTTTTCTCCGAGATCTTCGGTTTCCTCCCACACTCCAAAGACGTACAGGTCTGTAGGTTAATTGGCTGGGTAAATGTAAATGGGTGTAGGATAGTGTTAGTGTGCGGGGATCGCTGAGCGGCGCGGACCCGGTCGGCCGAAAGGGCCTGTTTCCGCGCTGTATCTCTAAACTAAGGAACTGTAGATCCTGGTGTATGCCGAAGATAAGACACACAAATGCCAGAGTAACTCAGCAGGTCAGTTGAGGGGTCCCGACCTGAAACGTCACCGATTCTTTTTCTCCAGAGATGCGTGCAAACTCCGTACAGACAGCACCCGGTGGCCGGCACGGAACCTGGGTTGCTGTGAGGCAGCAACTCTATCGCTGCGCCACCGAGCTGCTCATTTGGCCTAGCGATGATGGAGTCTGTTGGTCGGCACCAACGAGTTGGGCCAAAGGGCCCGTTTCCGCACTGTGCGAGAGTCAGTGACTGTACACACACACACAGCCTTACACACACAGCCTTACACACACACACAGCCTTACACACACACACACACACAGCCTTACACACACACACAGCCTTACACACACACACAGCCTTACACACACACACAGCCTTACACACACACACAGCCTTACACACACACACACAGCCTTACACACACACACACAGCCTTACACACACACACAGCCTTACACACACACACAGCCTTACACACACACACAGCCTTACACACACACACAGCCTTACACACACACAGCCTTACACACACACACACACACACAGCCTTACACACACACACAGCCTTACACACACACACAGCCTTACACACACACACACAGCCTTACACACACACACACAGCCTTACACACACACACACACAGCCTTACACACACACACACACAGCCTTACACACACACACACACAGCCTTACACACACACAGCCTTACACACACACACAGCCTTACACACACACACACACAGCCTTACACACACACACACAGCCTTACACACACACACACACAGCCTTACACACACACACAGCCTTACACACACACACAGCCTTACACACACACACAGCCTTACACACACACACACACACAGCCTTACACACACAGCCTTACACACACACACACAGCCTTACACACACAGCCTTACACACACACAGCCTTACACACACACACAGCCTTACACACACACACAGCCTTACACACACACACAGCCTTACACACACACACAGCCTTACACACACACAGCCTTACACACACACACACAGCCTTACACACACACACACAGCCTTACACACACACACACAGCCTTACACACACACACACAGCCTTACACACACACACAGCCTTACACACACACACAGCCTTACTCACACACACACAGCCTTGCACACACACACACACAGCCTTACACACACACAGCCTTACACACACACACACAGCCTTACACACACACACAGCCTTACACACACACACAGCCTTACACACACACAGCCTTACACACACACACACAGCCTTACACACACACACAGCCTTACACACACACACAGCCTTATACACACACACACACAGCCTTATACACACACACACACACACAGCCTTATACACACACACAGCCTTACACACACACACAGCCTCACACACACACACAGCCTTATACACACACACAGCCTTACACACACACACAGCCTTACACACACACACAGCCTTACACACACACACAGCCTTACACACACACACACAGCCTTACACACACACACACAGCCTTACACACACACACAGCCTTACACACACACAGCCTTACACACACACACAGCCTTACACACACACACAGCCTTACACACACACAGCCTTACACACACACACACACACACAGCCTTACACACACACACAGCCTTACACACACACACAGCCTTACACACACACACACAGCCTTACACACACACACACAGCCTTACACACACACACACACAGCCTTACACACACACACACACAGCCTTACACACACACACACACAGCCTTACACACACACAGCCTTACACACACACACAGCCTTACACACACACACACACAGCCTTACACACACACACACAGCCTTACACACACACACACACACACACAGCCTTACACACACACACAGCCTTACACACACACACAGCCTTACACACACACACAGCCTTACACACACACACACACACACAGCCTTACACACACAGCCTTACACACACACACACAGCCTTACACACACAGCCTTACACACACACACAGCCTTACACACACACACAGCCTTACACACACACACAGCCTTACACACACACACAGCCTTACACACACACACAGCCTTACACACACACACAGCCTTACACACACACACACAGCCTTACACACACACACACAGCCTTACACACACACACACAGCCTTACACACACACACACAGCCTTACACACACACACAGCCTTACACACACACACACAGCCTTACACACACACACAGCCTTACACACACACACAGCCTTACACACACACAGCCTTACACACACACACACAGCCTTACACACACACACAGCCTTACACACACACACAGCCTTATACACACACACACACAGCCTTATACACACACACACACACACAGCCTTATACACACACACAGCCTTACACACACACACAGCCTCACACACACACACAGCCTTATACACACACACAGCCTTACACACACACACAGCCTCACACACACACACAGCCTTACACACACACACAGCCTCACACACACACACAGCCTTACACACACACAGCCTTATACACACACACAGCCTTATACACACACACACACACAGCCTTATACATACATACACACACGCACACACACACAGCCTTACACACTCAGCCTTATACATACACACACTCAGAGCCTTGTACATACACACACCTTACACACACATACAGCCTTATACATACACAGCCTTATATACACACACACAGCCTCATACATACAAACACGCAGCCTTATACACACACACAGCCTTATACACACAGTCTTATACACACACAGCTTTATACACACACACAGCCTTATACATACACGCACACACACGCACAGCCTTATACACACACACACACAGCCTTATACACACACACAGCCTTATACACACATACACACTTTATACATACACACACACACAGCATTATACTGCGTTTGACGTCCGGTGGTTGGAACGTTCCGGAAATCGCTGACGGAGTGAACTCTTGTCTCCACAGACGGTGACCTGGGTCAACTTCTTCATGTGGCTGGTGATCGTGCTGCTGCTGGTGGTTCAGAGGATGGGGGGACGGGTCCCCCTGCTGTCCGGGGCCGACTCGGAGTACAGCACGGCCGTCTCTGGCACGTCCGAGACCGACCACCTCATCCCCTCCGGCCCCACAGCCTGAGACCAGACCCCCGGGGGGAGGGGAAAGGCACTGCCTCTCTCCCTCTCTCCCTCTCACCGACACGGGCCCGAGCTACTGACGGTCACCCGTGGGAACATGGGACTGACTGCACGCCTGCCCACAGCTCCTGGACTCACCCTGTTCAAACTGGACACATGGCTGACTGTGGACAGCAGTGTGTGTGACATTGCCTGTGTGTCTGTCTAAAGGTGCATTGGGATGTGTGTGTGTGAGTGGGAGTGTGTATAAGGCTGTGTGTGACAATAGACAATAGGTGCAGGAGGAGGCCATTCGGCCCTTCGAGCCTGTACGCACCGCCATTTAATGTGATCACGGCTGATCATCCTCAATCAGTACCCCGTTCCTGCCCTCTCCCCATACCCCCTGACTCCGCTATCCTTAAGAGCTCTATCCAGCTCTCTCTTGAGTGCATTCAGAGAATTGGCCTCCACTGCCTTCTGAGGCAGAGAATTCCACAGATTCACAACTCTCTGACTGAAAAAGGTTTTCCTCATATTTCATATTTTATTTTCATATTTCAGATACAGCGCGGAAACAGGCCTTTTCGGCCCACCAAGTCCGCGCCGCCCAGCGATCCCCGCACACTAACACCATCCTACACACACTAGGGACAATTTTTACATTTACCCAGTCAATTAACCTACATACCTGCACGTCTTTGGAGTGTGGGAGGAAACCGAAGATCTCGGAGAAAACCCACGCAGGTCACGGGGAGAACGTACAAACTCCGTACAGACGGCGCCCGTAGTCAGGATCGAACCTGAGTCTCCGGCGCTGCATTCGCTGTAAAGCTGCAACTCTACCGCTGTGCCACCGTGCCTATGTTCTAAATGGCCTACCCCTTATTCTTAAACTGTGGCCCCTGGTTCTGGACTCCCCCCAACATTGGGAACATGTTTCCTGTGTGTGTTTGTGTGTATAAGGTTGTGTGTGTATAAGGTTTGTGTGTCTGTGTGTGTATAAGGTTGTGTGTGTATAAGGTTTGTGTGTATGTATAAGGCTGTGTGTGTGTGTGTGTATAAGGCTGTGTGTGTGTGTACAAGGCTGTGTGTGTGTATAAGGCTGTGTGTGTGTGTGTGTGTGTATAAGGCTGTGTGTGTGTGTATGTGTGTGTGTGTGTATAAGGCTGTGTGTGTGTGTATAAGGCTGTGTGTGTATAAGGCTGTGTGTGTATAAGGCTGTGTGTGTGTGTATAAGGCTGTGTGTGTGTGTATGTGTGTGTGTGTGTATAAGGCTGTGTGTGTGTGTATAAGGCTGTGTGTGTGTGTGTGTATAAGGCTGTGTGTGTGTGTGTATAAGGCTGTGTGTATAAGGCTTGTGTGTGTGTAACTGTACCTCTTTCTGACTGTGTGTGTGTGCCATCAAGCCTGGTGACATGACTGTACTTTAAACCGTTGTTGGTGCAGAGGGGAAGATTTAACCTGTGAATGGACCTGCAGGCCACAGATTGCAACTGGATTGTTGCTTCACGGTGACAAATCTCCTGCGTTTGAAGCTGGGCCACGTCGAGCACGGCAGAGGGGCTGGAGACGGGAATCCCGGCTTGCGTCTGCTTCCCCGGACACGGACGCCTGCGGACTAAAGCCAAACACGTAGCGCCAACTGGATGCAGCCAACGACCAGGATCTGTGCGTCGGCCCGATCTCGTGTCAGGGGAGCTCCTGTCCCGTGGCTACTAGCTGCCGCCGGCCGGCCGCCCCGCTGAGGAGAAGCCGGGGCCAGAGGAAGGAGGGTGGCCCTGAAGGACATTGGGATCTGGCTCGTCGCGGGTGTGTGGGTGCACAGTGCCCACGGGGAGAGGGGCGGGCAGTGAGGAGGGAGGGAGTGGGCGGTGAGGAGAGGGAGAGCCACGCTGTGGGAGGGAGGGCCGCGCTGAGGGAGGGGCAGAGAGGGAGGGAGGGGCACTGAGAGAGGGAGGGAGGGAGGGGCGCTGAGGGAGGGAGGGAGGGGTGCTGAGGGAGGGGCAGTGAGGAGGGAGGGAGGGGCAGTGAGGAGGGAGGGAGGGGCAGTGAGGAGGGAGGGCCACGCTGAGGGAGGGAGGGCCACGCTGAGGGAAGGAGGGGCAGTGAGGAGAGAGGGAGGGCCACGCTGAGGGAGGGAGGGGCAGTGAGGAGGGGGAGTGCCGCGCTGAGGGAGGGAGGGGCGGGGAGGGAGGGGCGCTGAGGGAGGGAGGGGCAGTGAGGAGGGAGGGGCAGTGAGGAGGGAGGGGCAGTGAGGAGGGAGGGAGGGGCATGCTGAGGGAGGGAGGGGCAGTGAGGAGGGAGGGAGGGGCAGTGAGGAGGGAGGGAGGGAGGGAGGGGCAGTGAGGAGGAGGGAGTGCACCGCTGTGGGAGGGAGGGGCAGTGAGGAGAGGGAGGGCCACGCTGTGTACAGGCAACACCCGTAGTCAGAATTGAACCTGGGTCTCTGGCGCAGTAAGGCAGCAACTCTACCGCCGCGCCATCGTGCTGTGCCGTCAGAATCATTACGGGTTATCCATAATAACCACTCGTTGTGGATCACACAAGAGGCTGCCCCTGCGTTTCTCTCTCTCTCTCTCTCACACACTTGCCTCAGCCTGCCCTTCGGCACGGTCTGTTCACTGCCAGGCTTCTGAAAACACGAATTTCCAGTCGGTGAGCATGTTATTTTTGTTCGGTTTGAGACGGCAGGTGAAGTGAAGCGAAGCTTGCCTTGTGCCAAAGATAAACGAAAGCCAACAGAGTCCAACGAACCGTGGGACCAGACTCCCCACCTTCGTGAAAGTGCAAAAACGAACAAACGCACACCTCCAGATTCAGGGACAGTTTCTTCCCAGCTGTTATCATCCGACCACAACCAGAACTACTTTGGAGACCCTCGGACTATCCTTGACCGGACTTTGCTGGCTTTACCTTGCACTAAACGTTATTCCCTTACGATCACTGTAAATGGATCGATTGTAATCGTGTGCTGCCTTTCTGCTGACTGGAAAGCTTTTCACTGTACCTCGGTACACGTGACAATAAACGAAACCGAATAGACTCCATCTTACACTTCACGCCGTCTCTGAAAAGCAGTCAACGCGAGCAAAGACTTGTCCCACCCCAGTCGTTCCTACGGGGGCCGTCTGTGCGGAGTTTGTACGTTCTCTCTGGTGGGTTTCCTCCCAACACGTACAGGTTTTGTTGTGCCTCTGGTAAATTGTTCCCAGTGTGTAGATGGTGTGGGAGCACGGGTTGATTGCCGGCCGGTGAGCCGAAGGGCCTGTTTCTGTGTTGCATCCCGAAAGTCCAGAGAGAAAACGTAGACTGTCCACCCCACGGTTCACGGCCAGCAGAGGCGCGGCGGTAGAGTTGCTGCCTCGCAGCGCCAGAGACTCGGGTTCGATCCTGACCACGGATGCCATGCACACGGACTTTGTACATCCTACCCGTGGCATTTACACCCATATTTCCAAAGATGCGCAGGTGAATTAATTGTAAGCAAAATCGTCCCGTGTGTGCAAGATAGTTTTGAGATACAGCGCGGAGACAGGCTCTTTCGGCCCACCGGGTCCGCGCCGACCAGCGATCCCCGCACACTAACACTATCCCACACTCACAAGGGACAATTTTCACATTTACCGAGCCAATTAACCTACAAACCTATATGTCTCATCAATAATAATATTAAGATCTGTTTCCCATCTTTGTCTTGCTTTATGAATTCCTATCTTTGGACTAGATATCTGTAGTAGTTTATACATTGATGATATAAATTTTTTCATTCCCTTGCCCTGAATCAAGGATTCGATTCCTTTAATCTGAAATAGAGACATTGAATTACCTAACTTTTCCCTTAAAAAAGATTGTAATTGATAATAGAAAAAAATACTATTCCCTGGAATTTGATATTTATTTCTCAATTGCGAAAATGTCAAAAAGATATTCCCTTCATAGCAGTCTCCTATATTTTTAATACCCTTCTGTTCCCAGAGTTGTAGTATTTGATTATTCCAAGCAAACGGCAATAATCCATTTTTTACTAATGGAGTTTTAGCTGTTAAGAAAAATCTTTTATCCTTAACTTTAACTGTTTTCAACAATGTATTAATTAAATGTTTTAGCAAAGGTGACTCTTTATCCTTAACTAGTAGATTCGCTTCCCATTTATATATAAATTCTTCTGGACAAGATTCTTTTATTTTATCCATTTCAATTTTAACCCATGCTGTTTTTCCACCCTCTTGATAAAAGGATGAAATAAAACTCATTTGTGCTGCCAGGTAGTAATTTTTAAAATTTGGTAATTGCAATCCACCTAATTCAAATTTCCATGTTAATTTTTCCAGAGACACTCTTGGCATTTTACCTTTCCAAAGAAAATTCCTCACAGTTTTGTTCAATTCTTGAAAAAATTTATTTGGCAAAGTTGAAAATAAATCCTGTATCCTCGGAAAAATATTCATCTTAATACA
Organism: Rhinoraja longicauda; assembly: GCF_053455715.1. NCBI lineage: Eukaryota > Metazoa > Chordata > Chondrichthyes > Rajiformes > Arhynchobatidae > Rhinoraja > Rhinoraja longicauda. The sequence goes on along the minus strand of NC_135986.1, from coordinate 23,395,596 downwards.
ATTCACTCTCCCTATCAATGTAATTGGAAGATTCATCCATTTCTTCAGGTCCTCATCTATTTTTTTTATTAGTGGTTTATAATTTAATTTATACAAATCATTTAATTTATTATCTACATTAACTCCTAAAAACTTAATGCCTTCTTTTTGCCATTTAAACTGATTTTCTCTTTTACATTGATCATAATTGCCTTCAACAAGAGGCATTATTTCAGTTTTATCTTTATTAATTTTATATCCTGATACTTTCCCATATTCTTCCAGTCTGAAATATAATTTTCTTAAAGATTCCAATGGTCTAGTAAGACAAATTACAAGTTGGGAAAGACTGTGTTTAGATAGTATGAAAAATACTATTAATGTGAGATACAGCTTAGTACAGTATAATTTTTTGCAGCAACTATATTTAACGCCGGAAAAATTAAATAAATTTAAACCAAACTCACCTGAAAGGTGTTTTAGATGCAACCAAGACGTGGGCACTTTTATACACTCTACATGGGCATGCCAGAAAGTAATTCCTTTTTGGCAAGACCTAAAAAAGTTTTTAGATCAATTGATGAGTAAGATCATACCAATGGATTCAAGGTTGTTTTTGCTAGGAGATACAAAAGGAATAATACCAAAGCTAAGTTTGGATAAACATCAGGAAAGATTTCTCAAAATATCATTAGCAGTAGCAGAAAAATGTGTTGCGGTCACATGGAAAGAACAAAATGAAATAAGATTTGAAAGATGGCATGCAGAAATGCGGAGTTGTATCCCATTAGAAAAAGCAACGTATAATCTGAGAAATGGATATGACTTCTTTTTGAAGGTGTGGAACCCATTCATGGCAAAGCTAGGATTAAGAATAGGAAGTAGTTAAATTCAGGATTGCTTTGATACCTAACAAGAATTTAAAAAGAAATTACTCGGAAGTGACTCCCTCGGAACTCCAGGTTTTTCTTTTTCCTTCTTTTGAACTGGGGGGTGGGGGGAAAAATACAGAACAATACGTGTATAATCGAAATGATAGGTCAGTGACTATTGTTTACTAAGGAATGTAAAATGTATAACGTATGGGTTCTGTTAAAACTTAAATAAAATATTTTTTTTTAAAAACCTATATGTCTTTGGAGTGTGGGAGGAAACCAAAGATCTCGGAGAAAACCCACGCAGGTCACGGGGAGAACGTACAAACTCCGCACAGACGGCGCCCGTAGTCGGGATGGAACCCGGGTCTCCGGCGCTGCATTCGCTGTAAGACGGCAACTCTACCGCTGCGCCACCGTGCTGGCAAGTGTACGGGTGATCGATGGCCAGCAGGAACATGATGGGCCGAAGTGCCCATTTCCACACTGTATAAACGTTAAATTAGGGCGTCTCTACAAACGGGAATCGTACCATGTCAGAAAAGTACGGTAATCGTAACTCTTCAGTCTGAAGAAGGGTCTGGACCAGAAACGTCACCCATTCCTTCTCTCCAGAGATGATGCCTGACCTGCTGAGTTGCTCCAGCTTTTTGTGTCGAACTCTTAACCTATTCACTGCCACGTTTTTTTTTTACACACAGGCCGGACTGTACTCTAGTGAGGCACTGAACAGGTTAATGGCAGGTAGACACAAAATGCCGGAGTACCTCAGCGGGTCAGACAGCATCTCGGACAGAAGGAATGGGTGACATTTCGGGTCGGGACCCTTCTTCAGACTGACGTCAGGGGAGGGGGCGGGACAAAGGTCGAATGCAGTCGGAGGATGGGAAGACTAGTGGGAGAACTGGGAAGGGGAGGGGATAGAGAAGGAAAGCAGGGACTATCTGAAGTTAGAGAAGTCAATGTTCATACCGCTGGGGTGTGAGCTGCCCAAGTGAAATATGAGGTGCTGTTCCTCCAATTTGTGCTGGGCCTCACTCTGACAATGGAGGAGGCTCAGGACAGAAAGGTCAGACTGGGAGGGGGAGTTGAAGTGCTGAGCCACCGGGAGATCAGCTTGGTTAAGGTGGACTGAGCAGAGGTGTTGAGCGAAACAATCGCTGATGTAGAGAAGTTGACACCTGGAACAGCGGATACAGTAGATGAGGTTGGAGGAGGTGCAGGTGAACCTCTGCCTCACCTGTGTTGGGCCCTTGGCAGGATCTGCCTCACACATACACACACACACACACACACACACACACAGATCATCATCTCAGAGATACCATTTATTTACACCAATTATTCAAAAACAAAATGGAACATTACATTCATCTTTAAAAAAACGCCGCACAAAATGGTTTTCTCTTTGCTCAAAAGAATCTGTACAGAAAATAAAGAGCTTGGCGGTCGAGAGGTTTAGTAAATAGTGTCAGTCTTGGCACGTGGGGACAGAGGTTCCCTGGGTAAAGACTCCATCTTGGTTGTGGCTGGTACCATCACTCTGGGAGGAGGTCTCCCGGCTACTGTGTAGGAAGGAACTGCAGATGCCGGTATCATATCATATATCATATATATACAGCCGGAAACAGGCCTTTTCGGCACCTCCAAGTCCGTGCCGCCCAGCGATCCTCGTACATTAACACTATCCTACACCCACTAGGGACAATTTTTCACATTTACCCAGCCAATTAACCTACATACCGACACAAACTGCTGGAGTAACTCGGCGGGATGGGCAGGAAGGAAGGAGGGGTAGCATTTCAGGTCCGAAACACCCAAAGAGGGGAAACGTCACCCGTTCCTTCTCTCCAGAGATGCTGCCTGACCCGCTGAGTTACTCCAGCTTTTTGTGTCTATCTCCGAAACTTCACCTGTTCCCTTCCTCCCCCCCGCCTCCCCTCCCACAGATGCTGCCTGAGCTATTGATCCTGTAGCGTTTTGTGTCTACCTGGCTACAGTGTCAGGGCCGTAGAAGCACCTGGGAATCCTTTGGGTCATTTTAAGTTGTCTAGTCTCTAACAGGGTCGAAGGACCCAGGGGCTAGTGGAATCAAGGGATGTGGGGAGAAGGCAGGCACGGGTTGCTGATCGGGGATGGTCGGCCATGATCACGGTGAATGGCGGTGCTGGCACGAAGGGCCGAATGGCCTTCCCCCTGCACCTATTTTCTACAGTTCTATGATCGTGCTGTCTCGGTGCGTAAACCTGCGCTCCCCACAAAACACGGAGGCAAAATGTAAAATACTCAGCCCGAAATCTCAAAACAGGCTAGAAAACACTCCCCGCGTAAACCCCCAGAGGGGGAAGAAAATACTCAACCCCAGCCTCCCGAAACAAGACCCTCCCAGCGCACAGACCCCACCCAAACGCAAACCGGCACCACCGCGGTTTGCAAGTGCAGTTTATCTCCACCGTACCGGGCCAGTCCTGCCGATGGACGGATCCGGATTCCATGTTTTTTTTCTCTCTCCCTGAGGGAGGGGGGGGGAGAGAGAGAGAGAGAAATAAAACATGGAATCCGGAGCCGGCCATCGGCAGGACCGGCCGGGGAGAGGTGGAGATAAACTGAGGGACGCAGAGGTTGGGGTTGAGGAGGACAATGCTCCAGTTCCAGAAGGATCCTGGAGCTCCCAGCTCGAGCAGAGAGATGACGCTCGATGGACAAGAGGGTTTGGGAGGAGGAGGGGAGGGGACGGGGCCGAAACAGGGCCCTTGCTTTCCGTATGTACACACGCACGCTAGCGTTGCCGTTCCGACAGGCAGGCCTCAGCTGTGGGGATAGTACTGATTGTAGTTCCAAGGATTCTGATATCCGTACGATCCGTAAGGCTGGACAGAGAGAGAGAGGGAGAGAGAGAGAGGGAGGGAGGGAGAGAGAGGGAGGGAGAGAGAGGGAGGGAGAGAGAGAGGGAGGGAGGGAGAGAGAGAGAGAGGGAGGGAGAGAGAGAGAGAGGGGATAAAACATTAGCATGAGGACACAAACTGCCGGAGTGGCCGTAATCGGGCAACTGAACCGTCCTGTCACCAACTAAGTCGGCATGGAGTGTCTTTGGAGTGCGGGAGGAAACCAGAGCACCAGGAGAAAACCCACGCAGGTCACGGGGGAGAACGTGCACAAACTCAGTGCCCGTGGTCAGGATCGGACCCGGGTCTCCGGCGCTGTGAGGCAGCAGCTCTACCGCCATGACATGAGCAGGTAATGTATCGGCACAGGAGCCTTCCGACAGGCAGGCCTCAGCTGTGGGGATAGTACTGACTAGTTCCAAGATTCTGATATCCGCACGAGAGAGGGAGGGAGGGAGGGAGAGAGGGAGGGAGAGAGAGGGAGGGAGGGGGGGAGAGAGAGAGAGAGAGAGAGAGAGTCCAGACTGTGGACTCAATTTACAGAGGCCGATTGATACATCGACTCGTCTTTGAAACGTGGGAGGGAACTGGAGCATCCAGGAGATGAGGTTGGGAGGGGGGAGAAAAAGGGATGGATACACTGGGGGGGGGGGGGGGGGGTTCCTTCGAGATGAGATATGGCGCAGCGGTAGAGTTGCTGCCTCTCAGAGCCAGAGACCCAGGTTCAATCCTGACCACGGGTGCTGTCTGTACGGAGTTAGGGTAAGGAAATAACTGCAGATGCAGTTCGAAGGTATTTATCACAAAATGCTGGAGTAACTCAGCAGGTCGAGACCCGAAACGTCACCCATTCCTTCTCTCCTGAGATGCTGCCTGACCTGCTGAGTTACTCCAGCATCTTGTGAATAAACACCATCGGTCTGTACGGAGTTTGTACGTTCTCCCCGTGACCTGCGTGGGTTTTCTCCCAGATCTTCGGTTTCCTCCCGCACTCCAAAGACGTGCGGGTTTGTAGGTTAATTGGCTCCGGTAAAAATTGGAAATTGTCCCTAGTGTGCGTGGGACAGTGTTGGTGTGCGGGGATCGCTGGTCGGCGCGGACTCAGTGGGCCAAAGGGCCTGTTTCCGCGGCGGTAGAGTTGCCGCCTTACAGCGAATGCAGCGCCGGAGACCCGGGTTCCATCCCGACTACGGGCGCCGTCTGTACGGAGTTTGTATGTTCTCCCCGTGACCCACATGTGTTTTCTCCGAGATCTTCAGTTTCCACCCACACTCCAAAGACGTGCAGGTTTGTAGGTTAATTGGCTTGGCGTAAGTGTAGATTGTCCCCAGTGTGTGTAGGATAGCGTTAGTGTGCTGGGATCGCTGGTCAGTGCGGACTCAGTTGTCTGTTTTGGTGCTGTATCTCCAAACAACACTAAACTAAAATCCAAATCGAGACCCGACCCAAATCTAAACAATTTAACTTAATTTTACTCCAAGGACGTGCAGGTTTGTAGGTTAATTGACTTGGTAAATGTAAAAATTGTCCCTAGTGGGTGTGGGATAGTGTTAATGTGCGGGGATCGCTGGGCGGCGCGGACCCGGTGGGCCGAAAGGGCCTGTTTCCGCGCTGTATCTCTAAGCTGACACCAAGCTGGTTGGGCCGAAGGCAGTGGGTGTATGGAACGAGCTGCCAGAGGAGTACAGGGAGTACCATACAGGGAGTACAGAGAAGGTTCACCAGATTGATCCCTGGGATGGCAGGACTTTCATATGAAGAAAGACTGGATAGATTCGGCTTGTACTCGCTGGAATTTAGAAGATTGAGGGGGGATCTTATAGAAACGTACAAAATTCTCAAGGGGTTGGACAGGCTAGATGCGGGAAGATTGTTCCCGATGTTGGGGAAGTCCAGAACCAGGGGTCACAGTTTAAGGATAAGGGGGAAGTCTTCTAGGACCGAGATGAGAAAGTTTTTTTTCCACGCAGAGAGTGGTGAATCTGTGGAATTCTCTGCCACAGAAGGTAGTTGAGGCCAGTTCATTGGCTATATTTAAGAGGGAGTTAGATGTGGCCCTTGTGGCTAAAGGGATCAGGGGGTATGGAGAGAAGGCAGGTACGGGATACTGAGTTGGATGATAAGCCATGATCATATTGAATGGCGGTGCGTGCAGGCTTGAAGGGCCGAATGGCCTACTCCTGCACCTATTTTCTAGGAGGCAGTTGAGGCTGGGACTATCCCATCGTTTAAGAAACAGTTGGACAGGTACATGGGTAGGACGTGTTTGGAGGGATATGGGCCAAGCGCAGGCAGGTGGGACGAGTGTAGGTGGGACATTGTTCCCACACTGCGGCCTACCTGGTACCAAGCATTGTAGTTGTACGCTGCCTGACTGCTGCTGCTGTCTCCGGTGGCCTGGGCTGTGGTGCTGGCAGTGATGGTGGCAGGCTCACTCACCACCGCCCCTTCCTCCGCCCGCACTTTCTTCTCTTCCGGCTCCTCCAAGCTTCGAGGCGAGAAGAAGAAAAAAAAGTCGGGACTTGCCCGCTTCACCCTAGCCCCCCCCCAACAAACACACAATGCCCAACGCCCTCCCTCCCCCCCCCCCCCCATGTCCCATCCATGTCCAAACACCTTCTCCTCCCCTCCATATCTCCCCACTGGCCTCCATCTTCCACTGCAGAACGCATCCACCACTCCTCCCCACCGCACGACATGACCCCCACCTTGAGCACAGAAGTTGGGAGGTCACGTTGCAGTTGTATAAGACGTTGGTGAGACCGCGTTTAGAGCATTGACAACAGACAATAGATGCAGGAGGAGGCCATTCGGCCCTTCGAGCCAGCACCGCCATTCAATGTGATCATGGCTGATCATTCTCAATCAGTACCCCGTTCCTGCCCTCTCCCCATACCCCCTGACTCCTCTATCCTTAAGAGCTCTATCTAACTCTCTCTTGAATGCATTCAGAGACTTGGCCTCCACTGCCCTCTGAGGCAGAGAATTCCACAGATTCACAACTCTCTGACTGAAAAGGTTTTTCCTCATCTCCGTTCTAAATGGCCGACCCCTTATTCTTAAACTGTGTGGCCCCTGGTTCTGGACTCCCCCAACATTGGGAACATGTTTCCTGCCTCTAACGTGTCCAACCCCTTAATAATCTTATACGTTTCGATAAGATCCCCTCTCATCCTTCTAAATTCCAGTGTATACAAGCCTAGTCGCTCCAGTCTTTCAACATACGTTGTGAAGCTGGAAAGGATGCAGAGAAGATTCACGGGGATGTTGCCAGGACTAGAGGGTGTGAGCTACAGGGAGAGGTTGAGCAGGCTGGGTCTCTATTCCATGGAGCGCAGGAGGATGTGGGGAAATCTTATAGAGGTGTGCAAAATCATGAGAGGAATAGATCGGGTAGACGTACAGAGTCTCTTGCCCAGAGTAGGGGAATCGAGGACCAGAGGACATGGGTTCAAGGTGAAGGGGAAAAGATTTAATAGGAATTAGAGGGGTAACTTTTTCCACACAGAGGGTGGTGGGTGTATGGAACGAGCTGCCGGAGGAGGTAGCTGAGGCTGGGACTATCCCATCGTTTAAGAGACATTTGGACAGGAACATGGATAGGACAGGCTTGGAAGGTTATGGACCAAGCGCAGACAGGTGGGACTAGTGTAGTTGGGACTTGTGGGCCGAAGGGCCTGTTTCCACGCCGTATCACTCTATGATTCTACGATCAGACCCTCCCTCTGGGTGCGTTTAGGCCCTCCAGAACCCTCCTCCTCCCCTCTCTCTCTCTCTCTCTACACCCTCCCCCCCTCTCCTCAATGATCCCAGGAATGAGTGGGTTAACGTACGATGAGCGTTTGTGGGCACTGGGCCTGTATTCGCTGGAGTTTAGAAGGACGAGGGGGGACCTCATTGAGACGTACAGAACAGTGAGCGGCCTGGATAGAGTGGATGTGGAGAGGATGTTTCCACTAGTGGGAGAGTCTAGGACCAGAGGGCACAGCCTCAGAATTAAAGGATGTTCCTTTAGGAAGGAGATGAAGGGGAATTTCTTTAGTCAGAGGGTGGTGAATCTGTGGGATTCTTTGCCAGACGACTGTGGAGGCCACAAGTCAGTGGATATTTTTAAGGCCGAGATAGATAGATTGTTGATCAGTGCGGGTGTCAGGGGTTATGGGGAGAAGGCAGGAGAATGGGGTTGGGAAGGAGAGATAGATCAGCCACGATTGAATGGCGGAGTGGACTTAGTTTAATTTAGAGATACAGCGCGGAAACAGGCCCTTTCGGCCCACCGGGTCCGCGCCGCCCAGCGATCCCCAGCGCACTAACACTATCCTACACACACTGGGGACAGTTTTTACATTTACCCAGCCAATTAACCTACAAACCTGCACGTCTGGAGTGTGGGAGGAGACCGAAGATCTCGGAGAAAACCCACGCGGGTCACGGGGGAGAACGTGCAAACTCCGTACAGGCGGCGCCCGTGGTCGGGATGGAACCCGGGTCTCCGGCGCTGCATTTGCCGTAAGGCGGCAACTCTACCCGCCGCGCCACCGTGACCGCCCTTGATGGGCCGAATACTGCTCCAATCACTTATAACTTTATGACCCTTATGTGTTATTGCATTGTTATTGATTATTCTTATTGGTCTTATTGTTGAACTGCGGGTCATTTTTCATTTCACTGCACATTTGTGTGTATGTGACAAATAAATTGACTATTGACCCCTGCCCACCCCCCCCCCCCCTCCAGATGTCTCCCCCCCTCCCTCCCTTTCCAGACCTGCCCTCTCCAGATCTTTGCGCCCCAAAGCATATTCGAAAACCCCCATCCACCTCCCCTCTCCCCAGATCTCCCCCTCTCCAGACCCCTGAACCACTACCACCAAGCATCCTCACCTCTCTCTCCCTCTCCTTCCACACCACCCTCCCCTCTCCCTCTCCACCCCCTACAACTCCTCCGGACGGCGTGGCAGAGGCCGGGAGGGTCACTGCGTCTCACCCGTTCTCTGCAGCCCGCTTCTTGCTCGAGTTCTGCTTGAGGAGCCTCTGGTGTTCGTCGTAGGCGTGGAGCAAACTGCGGAGACGGGAGAGACACACAGAGCGTCAGACGCGGGGTCGACGCCGGGCGGGCGAGCGCTGAGAGTCACCGCCTCGCGCCGCTCGCAGCGCCGGAGACCCGGGTTCGATCCCGACTCCCTCCCCGTGACCCGCGGGGGTTTTCACCGAGATCTTCCGTTTCCTCCCACGCTCCAAAGACGCGCGGGTACAATAGACAATAGGTGCAGGAGGAGGCCATTCGGCCCTTCGAGCCAGCACCGCCATTCAATGTGATCATTCTCACTCAGTACCCCGTTCCTGCCTTCTCCCCATACCCCCTGACTCCGCTATCCTTAAGAGCTAATTGGCTTGGTGTATGTGTAAAACTGTCCCTAGTGCGCATAGAATAGCGGTAGTGTGCAGGGATTGTTGGCCAATTAACCAACTAACCTGTAGAAACACAGAAAACAGGTGCAGGAGGAGGCCATTCAGCCGTTCGAGCCAGCACCACCATTCAATATGATCATCCAAAATCAGTACCCCGTTCCTGCCTTCTCCCCATATCCCTTGATTCTGTTAGCCCTAAGAGCTAAATCTAACTCTCTTTTAAAATCCATCCAGTGAATTGGCCTCCACTGCCTTCTGTGGCAGAGAATTCGCAACTCTCTGGGTGAAAGTTTTTCCTCATCTCAGTCCGACGTTTATTCTTAACTGGCACCGATTTATTTAATTTTTTTAAAGAGATAAAATGTGGAAAGAGGTCCTTTGGCCCCCCCCGATTCTGCCCCGACCCCCACACATTATCACCACCCTACGCACACCAGGGACAATTTTTACATTTAAACCGAGCCAATTAACCTACAAACCTGCACGTCTTTGGAGCGCGGGAGGAAACCGAAGATCTCGGAGAAAACCCACGCGGGTCACGGGGAGAACGTACAAACTCCGCACAGACGAGGTCGCGATGGAACCCGGGTTTCCTGGCGCCGCGAGGCATCGACTCTGCCGCCGCGCCACCCGTTCAATCGCGGCTGACCGATTTGACCGCGTACAAACCGGACGGCGACGCTCACCTGCGAACACTGCAGCCGAAATCCTCCAGGAACTCGACTCTCCGCTGGGAGAAGACGATTTTGATCTCCAGAGGCAGGGAGCTGAGGAGCACTTGCTCAAAGCAGGTGAGGATGTTACTCTCGTTGACCCGGACATCACAGCTGAACTCCAGTTCCAGCAGGTTGAGGTACAGCTTCACGTTCTCCTGCAGGGAACCAAATGGTACTTTATTGCCGCGTTCACCACAGTGTTTACTCTAGTTTAGTTTAGAGATACAGCGTGGAAACAGGCCCTTCGGCCCACCGAGTCCATCCGCGCCGACCGGCGATCCCCGCACACTAACGCTATCCTACACACACACACACGGGGACAATTTTACACTCATACCAAGCCAATTAACCTACAAACCTGTATGTCTTCAGAATCAGAATAGCCTTTATTAGACAATAGGAGGCCATTCAGCCCTTCGAGCCTGTACGCACCGCCATTCAATGTGATCATGGCTGATCATTCTCAATCAGTACCCCGTTCCTGTCTTCTCCCCATACCCCCTGACTCCGCTATCCTGAAGAGCTCTATCTAGCTCTCTCTTGAATGCATTCAGAGAATTGGCCTCCACTGCCTTCTGAGGCCTTAGAATTCCACAGATTCACAACTCTCTGACTGAAAAAGTTTTTCCTCATCTCCGTTCTAAATGGCCTACCCCTTATTCTTAAACTGTGTGGCCCCTGGTTCTGGACTCCCCCAACATTGGGAACATGTTTCCTGCCTCTAATGTGTCCAACCCCTTAATAATCTTATAGAACGTTATAGAAACAGTTTATTTGTACCTCTCCAACATTATAGAAACAGTTAAACAGATACATGGATAGGACAGGTTTGGAGGGACATGTGCCAAACGTGGGCAGGTGGGACTAGTGTAATTGGGATTTAATTGGGATCCGAGGGGTAACTTTTCCACACAGAGGGTGGTGGGTGTATAAGAAAATAACTGCAGATGCTGGTACAAATCGAAGGTATTTATTTCACAAAATGCTGGAGTAACTCAGCAGCTCAGGAGAGAAGGAATGGGTGACGTTTCGGGTCGAGAACTGTCTTCAGTCTGAAGAAGGGTCTCGACCCGAAACGTCGCCCGTTCCTTCTCTCCAGAGACGCTGCCTGACCCGATGAGTTACTCCAGCACTTTGTGCCTATCTTCAGTGTAAACCAGCGTCTGCAGTTCCTTCCTAGGCATTTCGACTCACATTCCCACAGTTTTAGCTTACTTTACAGATGCAGCATGGAAACACGTTTACACCTCCAGTTTAAATTCCGTTTGGAATATTTCGGAGGACCAAGGGCCAATAGATGCAGGAGGAGGCCATTCGGCCCTTCGAGCCAGCACCGCCATTCAATGTGATCATGGCTGATCATTCTCAATCAGTACCCCGTTCCTGCCTTCTCCCCAAACCCCCTGACTCCGCTATCCTTAAGAGCTCTATCTAGCTCTCCCTTGAATGCATTTGAAAGAATTGGCCTCCACTGCCTTCTGAGGCAGAGAAATCCACAGATTCACAACTCTTTGACTGAAAAAGTTTTTCCTCATCTCCGTTCTAAATGGCCTACCCCTTATTCTTAAACTGTGGCCCCTGGTTCTGGACTCCCCGAACATTTGGAACATGTTTCCTGCCTCTAACGTGTCCAACCCCTTAATAATCTTATACGTTTCGATAAGATCTCCTCTCATCCTTCTAAATTCCAGTGTATACAAGCCTAGTCGCTCCAGTCTTTCAACATATGACAGTCCCGCCATTCCGGGAATTAACCTAGTAAACCTACGCTGCACGCCCTCAATAGCAAGAATATCCTTCCGCAAATTTGGAGACCAAAACTGCACACAGTACTCCAGGTGGGGTCTCACTAGGGCCCTGTACAACTGCAGAAGGACCTCTTTGCTCCTATTCTCAACTCCTCTTGTTATGAAGGCCAACATTCCATTGGCTTTCTTCACTGCCTGCTGTACCTGCATGCTTCCTTTCAGTGACTGATGCACTAGGACACCCAGATCTCGTTGTACGTCCCCTGTTCCTAACTTGACACCATTCAGATAATACTCTGCCTTCCTATTCTTTCCACCAAAGTGGATAACCTCACACTTATCCACATTAAACTGCATCTGCCATGCATCCGCCCACTCACACAACCTGTCCAAGTCACCCTGCAACCTCATAGCATCTTCCTCACAGTTCACACTACCACCCAGCTTTGTATCATCTGCAAATTTGCTAATGGTACTTTTAATCCCTTCATCCAAGTCATTAATGTATATTGTAAATAGCTGCGGTCCCAGCACCGAGCCTTGCGGTACCCCACTAGTCACTGCCTGCCATTCTGAAAGGGACCCATTTATCCCCACTCTTTGCTTTCTGTCTGTCAACCAATTTTCTATCCATGTCAGTACCCTACCTCCAATACCATGTGCTCTAATTCTGCCCACTAATCTCCTATGTGGAACCATGTCAAAGGCTTTCTGAAAGTCAAGGTACACCACTTGACATGTATCTGTACACTGTAAATGGCTCGATTGTAATCATGTATTGTCTGTCCGCTGACGGTATATCGCGCAACAAAGGCTTTTCACTCGGTACACGTGACAATAAACTAAACTATCCTGCACACTAGGGACAATTTACAGTTTACAGAAGCCAATTAACTTACCACTGTCCTACACACACCAGGGACAATTTACACTTACCCAGCCAATTAACCTACAAACCTGTACGTCCCTGGAGTGTGGGAAGAAACCGAAGATCTCGGAGAAAACCCACGCAGGTCACGGGGAGAACGTACAAACTCCGTACAGACAGCACCCGTGGTTGGGATGGAACCCGGGTCTCAGGCGCTGTAAGGCAGCAACTCTACCACTGCGCCACCCTTAAGTAAGGTGGCGCAGCGGTAGAGTTGCCGCCATACAGCGAATGCAACGCCGGAGAATAAGGTTCGATCCTGACTACGGGCGCCGTCTGTACGGAGTTTGTACGTTCTCCCTGTGACCTGCGTGGGTTTTCTCCGAGATCTTCGGTCTCCTCGCACACTCCAAAGACGTGCAGGTTTGTAAGTTAATTGGCTTGGTGTAAGTGTCAAATTGTCCCTAGTGTGTGTGTTTGTGTAGGATAGCGTTAGTACGCGGGGATCGCTGGTCGGCGCGGACCCGGTGGGCCGAAGGGCCTGTTTCCGCGCTGTATCACTAAATTAAACTAAACTATGAATTTTTTTTCCCAGTTACAGTTAAGTCTATTGTCACGCGCACTTAGGGTTGCCAACTGTCCCATATTAGCCGGGACATCCTGCATTGTGGGCTAAATTGGTTTGTTCCACACGGGACCGCCATTGTCCCGTATTAGGCTGTAGGTCCAGGCACTGTAGGCCCGGAGGCTGCCTAACAGAGGTTGCTTAGCAACCCGCTTCCCGGCCCGGGCGGCCACCATTGGTGGAGCGGGAGCACGTGGCCGCTGGCTGAGTGAGGTCACGTGGGACGCGGGGCGGTGACGCCACCCTTTGTCCCGTGTTTGGGAGTGAGATAGTTGGCGCAGTTGAAAGAGTTAATGGCTGTTAACTTTGCATGATGGGATGCTTGGCCATTATGGTTTTGAAGCTTCTATATTGTTGAAGGTGAAGGAATGCTAATTGCGCATAAGGACGTGTCTGGTAACTGAAACTTACAATCCCTGGAAACCACAGGATTAATAAAATGGCGGAACGAATGAACAGGATGAGCCTGGACTTTAGGTCCTGAATAGCTGATGTTTGCAAAATTGCACCAGGCAGGATGAGACTATGCAATTCTTAAAGTCTCTCGAGCAGTGCATCCTGTTATCCCTGGGAAAGATGTCCGGGAAAGACGATGGACAAAGCTCTCGTGAAGATTAGGATGTGGTTAACTGTTGACTATTTGTGGGAGTGTGTAAAACAGGACCTTCTGTGGTATGATGAGGGTCCTTACCTTCGACTAATGACTTATTGTGTAAAATAGTTTATGACTTGAGGGTGACAAGTATACAATGTGATTGATTTGAAGGAAATGTTGTGTTAAACATTCTTGCTGCAAATTCTATATAAAAATGCTGCGAAAATGCTGTATCTTTGAGTGGAAGCGAGGGGATTTTTTTTATTGTTATTTTTTAGATTTAGAGATACAGCGCGGAAACAGGCCCTTCGGCCCACCAAGTCCGCGCCGCCCAGTGATCCCCGCACATTAACACCATCCTACACACACCAGGGTACAATTTTTACATTTACCCAGTCAATTAACCTACATACCTGCACGTCTTTGGAGTGTGGGAGGAAACCGATGATCCCGGAGAAAACCCACGCAGGTCACGGGGAGAACGTACAAACTCCGTACAGACGGCGCCCATAGTCAGGATCGAACCCGAGTCTCCGGCGCTGCATTCGCTGTAAGGCAGCAACTCTACCGCTGCGCCACCGTGACGGAAACAGTGTGGTCACACACCCTTAGCACTGGACCCCGCCCACTCCCGTCTGACGATAATTAAAGCTTTGCTTGGATTGCCTTTAACTGTTTATGTTGTTGTCTGTTTTAAGAAACAATCTTTAACACGGTTTTCGTTTATCGTCACGGGCGCCCCGCCCCGCCCCGCCCCCTCACCTTGTCCCCGTCGATGGCCTCGAGAAGCACCTTCCTGGCCTTCGCCAGGTTCTTCTGCACCTTCAGCAGCTGCCTGGACAGCTTGACGGCGAAGAAGGACGAGAGGGGCGTGCCCTGGTGCAGCTCCACGGCCTCCCGCAGCAGCGCCTCCGCCTGCCCCAGCTCGCCGCTGCGCCGCTCCAGGCTCACCCGCCGCAGTAGCACCATGGCCATGCCCGGCACGGTCAGCTGGAAGGACTTGAGGATGCGCCGGGCCTCCTTGATGTCACCTGGGCAAGGCAGGGAGGGGAGGGGAGAGGAGAGATCAGTGGTGGAGACGCCGAGAGGAGGCAGACTATCCAGCACGAATGAGCTTTTAATGCCGATAGAGTTGCTGCCTCACAGGGTCAGAGACCCGGGTTCGATCCCGACTACGGGCGCCGTCTGTATGGAGTTTGTACGTTCTCCACGTGGGTTTCCCCCCCCGAGATCTTCAGTTTCCTCCCCCACTCCACAAACACGTGCAGGTTTAATTGGTTTGGTACAAGTGTGAATTGTCCCAAGTGTACAAAATGATGAGAGGAATAGATCGGGTAGACGCACAGAGTCTCTTGCCCAGAGTAGGGGAATCGAGGACCAGAGGACAAAGGTTCAAGGTGAAGGGGGAAAGATTTAATTGGGATCCGAGGGGTAACTTTTCCACACAGAGGGTGGTGGGTGTATAAGAAAATAACTGCAGATGCTGGTACAAATCGAAGGTATTTATTTCACAAAATGCTGGAGTAACTCAGCAGCTCAGGAGAGAAGGAATGGGTGACGTTTCGGGTCGAGAACTGTCTTCAGTCTGAAGAAGGGTCTCGACCCGAAACGTCGCCCGTTCCTTCTCTCCAGAGACGCTGCCTGACCCGCTGAGTTACTCCAGCACTTTGTGCCTATCTTCAGTGTAAACCAGCGTCTGCAGTTCCTTCCTAGGCATTTCGACTCACATTCCCACAGTTTTAGCTTACTTTACAGATGCAGCATGGAAACACGTTTACACCTCCAGTTTAAATTCCGTTTGGAATATTTCGGAGGACCAAGGGCCAATAGATGCAGGAGGAGGCCATTCGGCCCTTCGAGCCAGCACCGCCATTCAATGTGATCATGGCTGATCATTCTCAATCAGTACCCCGTTCCTGCCTTCTCCCCATACCCCGACTCCACTATCCTTAAGAGCTCTATCTAGCTCTCCCTTGAATGCATTCAGAGAATTGGCCTCCACTGCCTTCTGAGGCAGAGAATTCCACAGATTCACAACTCTTTGACTGAAAAAGGTTTTTCCTCATCTCAGTTCTAAATGGCCTACCCATTATTCTTAAACTGTGTGGCCCCTTGTTCTGGACTCCCCCATAATTGGGAACATGTTTCCTGCCTCTAACGTGTCCAACCCCTTAATAATCTTATATGTTTCGATAAGATTATTGTAGATTATTGTCTACGTTTCGATAGACTATTGTCTATTGTCTAAGATCCCCTCTCATCCTTCTAAATTCCAGTGTATACAAGCCTAGTCGCTCCAGTCTTTCAACATATGACAGTCCCGCCATTCCGGGAATTAACCTAGTAAACCTACGCTGCACGCCCTCAATAGCAAGAATATCCTTCCACAAATTTGGAGTCCAAAACTGCACACAGTATTCCAGGTGCGGTCTCACTAGGGCCCTGTACAACTGCAGAAGGGCCTCTTTGCTCCTATACTCAACTCCTCTTGTTATGAAGGCCAACATGCCATTGGCTTTCTTCACTGCCTGCTGTACCTGCATGCTTCCTTTCAGTGACTGATGCACTAGGACACCCAGATCTCGTTGTACGTCCCCTTTTCCTAACAGACTGGTCCCACCAAGATGCAGCACAGAACGCCACAGGAGATCCTTCTTCCCTGTGGCTATCAAACTGTACAACCCCCGCCCCGCCCCGCCGACCAGCGACCACCCCTTGGACTATTTCCATCCTGCGCGCACCAGGGAACAATTTACAGAGGCCGTTTAAACCGGCAAACCCGCACGTCCTTGGAGCGTGGGGGGGGAAGAGCGCGCACCTGGAGGGGAGAACGTACAGACCCCGTACGGACAAGCGGATCGAACCCGTGTCCCACGGCGCCGAGAGGCAGCAGCCCTACCCGCCGCGCCGCTCAAACCAGCGGCTGCAGTTCCCCCCCCCCCCTCCTTGCACCCCCCTCACCTTGCTGCTCCTCAAAGGCGGCCCACAGGAGGTGCAGAGTGGACTTCTTCGGCAAGTGGACCATGCACGCCCTCTGGAAGACATTGCGGACCGCCTCCACGCTGTGGTTTTCCAGGTACTTGGCGTACTGCGGGAAGGGGGGGGGGGGGTCAGAGAGAGAGGGGGGGGGGAAAGAGTGTGAGGCAAGACCAAGTCCCGGCTCCGCGCCGCGTTTAATTTAAAAATAAAAAGGCATCGTGGAACAAAAAATAAACAGCTTATTGAGAACTGGAGGGGGCACTCACAGTGGAAACAGGCTTACACATTTCTTCAGAAAATCCTTAACTTCTTTAGTTTGTAGCAACACGTGCAGATAAAACAGCAATGGAATTAAAAGATTATGTTAGAAGGCAGAACATCAAAGTAAAACGTGAAATTCTTTGTTGGAACGCTTGCAAAAATTAAAAACAAAATTTTGAAAGCCACCGACCTGGGGGGGTCAGATCCCCAGAGAGAACACCGGAGATCTGATTCCCAGACACAGCCAGATGCCCGGGGGTAGGGGGGAGGAATTCACCTTGATCCAGAAGTCCTCGTACAGAGCACAGGCGATAACGCAGCGCTCAAACAATACCAGTGCACGCTCGTTGGTGCCGTTGGTGATCTCAAAGTCGAGGTAGTCCTTCCAATTCTTCAGCTGGACCCTCTCCAGGGGCTTGACGTGGAAGTAGGGTCGCTTGATCTGGGGAGGGGAGGGTACAAAATCACGAGGGGAATAGATCGGGTAGACGCACGGAGTCTCCAGCCCAGTCGACAGAGAACATGGCTCCTCTTCAAGTTTCTGGGCACTCACATTTCGGAGGGCATTTCTTTCTTTTCAAATCTTTTTTTTATTAAATTTCAAAAAATAATAAACATAACAGTGATATTGATACATAGGGATCAGGATTACATTAACAACAAATGTAGCCTTAAGATAAATCCAGTTTCAAAATACATATAGGGTATAAGAAAATAACTGCAGATGCTGGTACAAATCGATTTATTCACAAAATGCTGGAGTAACTCAGCAGGTCAGGCAGCATCTCGGGAGAGAAGGAATGGGTGACGTTTCGGGTCGAGACCCTTCTTCAGACTGATGTCAGGGGGGCGGGACAAAGGAAGGATGTAGGTGGAGACAGGAAGATAGAGGGAGATCTGGGAAGGAGGAGGGGAAGGGAGGGACAGAGGGACTATCTAAAGTTGGAGAAATCAATGTTCATACCGCTGGGCTGCAAGCTGCCCAGGCGAAATATGAGGTGCTGTTCCTCCAATTTCCGGTGGGCCTCACTATGGCACTGGAGGAGGCCCATGACAGAGAGGTCAGACTGGGAGTGGGAGGGGGAGTTGAAGTGCTCGGCCACCGGGAGATCAGTTTTGTTAATGCGGACCGAGCGCAGGTGTTCAGCGAAGCGATCGCCGAGCCTGCGCTTGGTTTCGCCGATGTAAATAAGTTGACATCTAGAGCAGCGGATGCAATAGATGAGGTTGGAGGAGGTGCAGGTGAACCTCTGTCTCACCTGGAAAGACTGTTTGGGTCCTTGGATGGAGTTGAGGGGGGGAGGTAAAGGGACAGGTGTTGCATCTCGTGCGGTTGCAGGGGAAAGTGCCCGGGGTTGGGGTGGTTTGGGTGGGAAGGGGCGAGTGGACCAGGGAGTTACGGAGGGAACGGTCTCTGCGTTTGGAAGATTGGGAGATTCGATTTGTCATGTCAGGGTGCGACGTGTGCGGAAGCTATAACTACATTTCACCCCCGAGAAGTAATGGCTATCGAAGTGGGATTTCGAGATGGTATAGAAACTGCCATTACATTTTTTTTTTTTAAAAGATAAAAAGAAAAAAGAAAAAATAATAATAATTTACCCCCCTAAACTAAAATAAGCAAACAAACACAAAAAACCCCAAAACAAAACAGAATCTGGGCTGCAAAGAAAAACAAAAATGTCAAGAGTTGAGGACCCCTGTTTGTCCTTAAATCTGTTCCACCAAATAAAGGTAAAAAATTATTATAACGACTGGAGAGGGAACAACTTATATTGTGTGAAAATATTGAATAAAGCTTCCCCAAGTCATATCTAATTTAATCGAGGGTTCAACAATATCACTCCTAATTTTTTCTAGATTTAAACATGATATCGTTTCAGAATACCAATGGAGCGTGGTGGGAGGATTAGAGTCTTTCCATTTAAATCGGAGGACCTAACATGGTCCAATAACACTGCTGCGCTGGTCAAGAAGGCACAGCAACGACTGTTCTACCTGAGAACACTGAAGAAGTCTGGTCTACCCCAACAGCTGCTGATGACCTGCACCACAGAGAGCATCCTAACACATGGCATCCCTGTGTGGTAGCTCAGCTGCACGGAGGCAGAGAGGAAAGCTCTTCAGCGGGTAGTCCATAGAGCTCAGAGGACCATCGGAACACAGCTACCAGCCTTGGAGGGCATCTACAACACACGATGCCTCAGAAAAGCCACCAGCATCCATAAAGACTCTTCACACCCCTGCAACAGTCTGTTCGAACACCTTCCATCGGGCAGACGATACAAGGCCTTCTACGCCCGCACCTCCAGACTCAGGAACAGCTTCATCCCCAGGGCCATAGCTGCTATGAACCGGTCCTGCTGAGCCGGATGGTCACATCGCACAGTGAACCGGCACAGACCTACTTGCACTTTATTCTGTTTTAATACTGTTCTAATTTGTTTCATTGGGTTGTTTAAATTAATACTGACTTTAGCTAATTAATTTATTGCATCGTATGGGAGGCGCATTCCCAATCTCGTTGTACCCCTGTACAATGACAATAAAGATATATTGTATTGCATTGTATTGTAGAGTTGCTGCCTTACAGCGAATGCAGCGCCGGAGACCCGGGTTCGATCACGACTACGGGCGCCGTCTGTACGGAGTTTGTACGTTCTCCCCGTGACCTGCGTGGGTTTTCTCCGAGATCTTTGGTTTCCTCCCACACTCCAAAGACGTGCATGTTTGTAGGTTAATTGGCCTGGTCTGAATGTCCCTAGTGTGTGTAGGATAGTGTTAGTGTGCGGGGATCGCTGGTCGGCGCGGACCCGGTGGGCCGAAGGGGCCCGTTTCCGCGCTGTAACTCTAAACTAAACCAAAACTAAATTCCTAGTTTCCATTTTGAAGGCACGTCCTTCGATTCTGAGGCTGTGCTCACTGGCACAGTTTAGTTCAGACACAGCACGGAAACAGGCCCTTCGGCCCACCGAGTCCGCGCCGCCCAGCGATCCCCGCACACTAACACTATCCGACACACACGAGGGACAATTTTTACATTTTACCCAGCCAATTAACCTACAAACCTGTACGTCTTTGGAGCGTGGGAGGAAACCGAAGATCTCGGAGAAAACCCACGCAGGTCACGGGGAGAACGCACAAACTCCGCATAGACGGCGCCCGTAGTCGGGATCGAACCCGAGTCTCCGGCGCTGCATTCGCTGTTGGGCGGCAACTCTACCGCTGCGCCCTGAGGTCAGGATGGAACCGGGGTCTCTGTGGCCGAGAGGCAGCAACGCTACCGCTGCGCCACCGTGCCGCCCCTCATGTTCTCTCCAAAACCGCGCGGGCTATGCCAGCCCTGTAAAGTGTATTTCAAGACGGCGTAGAGAAGGGTCGATTCTGTATCTAATCCATTCGCATTCTTGCCCCTGAGAGGGCAGCGGGAGCTTTTCACCCGATCCAACCCTCACGGTATGTCCCGTGTACTCTGAGGCTGTGCCAATAGACAATAGGTGCAGGAGGAGACCATTCGGTCCTTCGAGCCTGTACGAACCGCCATTCAATGTGATCATGGCTGATCATTCTCAATCAGTACCCCGTTCCTGCCCTCTCCCCATACCCCCTGACTCCGCTATCCTTAAGAGCTCTATCTAGCTCTCTCTTGAATGCATTCAGAGAATTGGCCTCCACTGCCTTCTGAGGCAGAGAATTCCACAGATTTACAACTCTCTGACTGAAAAAGTTTTTCCTCGTCTCCGTTCTAGAATGGCCGACCCCTTATTCCCAAACTGTGTGGCCCCTTGTTCTGGACTCCTCCAACATTGGGAACACGTTTCCTGCCTCTAACGTGTCCAACCCCTTAATAATCTTA
This sequence comes from Rhinoraja longicauda, assembly GCF_053455715.1. Lineage (NCBI taxonomy): Eukaryota > Metazoa > Chordata > Chondrichthyes > Rajiformes > Arhynchobatidae > Rhinoraja > Rhinoraja longicauda. The sequence continues at coordinate 23,374,798 of NC_135986.1, read as the reverse complement.
TACGTTTCGATAAGATCTCCTCTCATCCTTCTAAATTCCAGTGTATACAAGCCTAGTCGCTCCAGTCTTTCAACATATGACAGACCCGCCATTCCGGGAATTAACCTGGTAAACCTACGCTGCACGCCCTCAATAAGGTCCCTGACCCCCGTTACCACCGCTAAGCGACGGCCCGCCTTGCGGTGCCTGGCTTTGCCCTTACCGACTCCTCGAAGTGCCACCTCTTGCTGACCTCCGCCTCGTTCAGGAGGTACATCTCTTGCCGAGTGGCCTCCAGGTGGGCCCGGATCCTCTCCATCTCCGTGTCGGCCTGGCAGGGACAAAGAGGGGAGGGTAAGAGGGGCTCCGGCAACGCCACGCGCGCCCGCGAGGCACGGGGAACCGCGCCGCCGCAGCTCGGGACGGGCGGGAAACGCCGCCACTATCCCGGTAAATCTCGGCTCGCCAGTTCAGGCCTCGGTCGCCTGTCCATGGGAGAAGCATGGGACAATAGGCAACAGGTGCAGGAGGAGGCCATTCGGCCCTTCGAGCCTGTACGCACCGCCATTCAATGTGATCATGGCTGACCATTCTCAATCAGTACCCCGTTCTTGCCCTTCTCCCCATACCCCCTGACTCCGCTATCCTTAAGAGCTCTATCCAGCTCTCTCTTGAATGCATTCAGAGAATTGGCCTCCACTTCCTTCTGAGGCAGAGAATTCCACAGATTCACAACTCTCCGACTGAAAAAGTTTTTCCTCATCTCCGTTCTAAATGGCCTGCCCCTTATTCTTAAACTGTGTGTGGCCCCTGGTTCTGGACTCCCCCAACATTGGGAACATGTTTCCTGCCTCTAACGTGTCCAACCCCTTAATAATCTTATATGTTTCGATAAGATCTCCTCTCAGCCTTCTAAATTCCAGTGTATTCTTAACTGTGGAAGTTTAAGATCACAGCCACGATCACAATGAATGGCGGTGCGTACAGGCTCGAAGGGCCGAGTGGCCTCTTCCTGCATAATCCCAGCTACACTAGTCTCAATGATAAAAACGGAAAGGGAGAACAATGGCCGACCCGGTGTGGGAGGACCGCGGGGGGGCGGAGCACTTTGTAAGTGCCCTTCGTGTGGCGACTCTTTGCATACAGGGCAAAGAATTTCACTGTGCGCGTGGCAATAAAATATTCATTCATCTTGACGGCCGAGATCCTCCCCCCCCCCCCCCGGTCACCTTCCCCTGGTCTCTGATCCCCACTCCCGGAGGGGGGTCATCCCCAGGGGGGCCCTCGTCGCCATCGGCCTCCGACGCCGCCAGGCTGGTCACCACCTCGGACCGCAGACGCAGGAACTCGTCCGTGGAGAGGACGTCCTTTGGTGAGTAGCTCTGCACGTGCTCCTTGAACCTGCGCGAGAGAGGGGGGGGGGGGAGAGAGAGAGTGGGAGAGAGAGGAGGGGAGAGAGAGGGGGGGGGGAGAGAGAGGGGGGGGAGAGAGAGGGGGGGGAGAGAGAGAGGGTGGGGGTGAGAGAGGGGGGGTGAGAGAGGGGGGGTGAGAGAGGGGGGGGGTGAGAGAGGGGGTGGGGTGAGAGAGGGGGTGGGGTGAGAGGGTAGGGAGAGAGGGAGAGAGTGTCAGGGTTCGTCTCTGGCCAGGGGTGGGGACATCACTCATCCCCGTGGTTCTGCGTGTGTCCCAAGGGATTGCTGTGGCATGGTGGCGCAGCGGTAGAGTTGCCGCCTTACAGCGAATGCAGCGCCGGAGACTCAGGTTCGATCCCGACTACGGGTGCCGTCTGTACGGAGTTTGTGCGTTCTCCCCGTGACCTGCGTGGGTTTTCTCAGAGATCTTCGGTTTCCTCCCACACTCCAAAGACGTGCGGGTTTGTAGGTTAACTGGCTTGGTATAAATGTAAATTGTCCCCAGTGTGTGTAGGATGGTGTTAGTGTGCGGGGATCGCTGGTCGGCGCGGACTCGGTGGGCCGAAAGGGCCTGTTTCCGCGCTGTATCTCTAAACTAAACTAAAGCATGACTCCCATGACTCTATCCACCAGATAGAGCTCTTAAGGAAACATGTTCCCAATGTTGGGGGAGTCCAGAACCAGGGGCCACAGTTTAAGAATAAGGGGTCGGCCATTTAGAACTGAAATGAGGAAAAACCTTTTCCAGTCAGAGAGTTGTGAATCTGTGGAATTCTCTGCCTCAGAAGGCAGTGGAGGCCAATTCTCTGAATGCATTCAAGAGAGAGCTAGATAGAGCTCTTAAGGATAGCAGAGTCAGGGGGTATGGAGAGAAGGCAGGAACCGGGTACTGATTGAGAATGATCAGCCATGATCACATTGAATGGCGGTGCACACAAGTTCGAAGGGCTGAATGGCCTCCTCCTGCACCTATTGTCTGTTGTCCCAGGTTGGGCGGGCTGGGACTTTATTCCTTGGAGATCGCAGGAGGATGAGGTGATCTTCTGGAGGTGTCTAGGACTTGTGTTAGCAGAGGTGTATACGGAGCTAGCAAGAAAAGTGGGTCAAAAACAGATATGGATTGACTCAAAAGAGTCTTACAGCGCCGAAACATGTCCCATCTACACTAGTCGTAGAGTCCTAGAGCCACACAGCGAGGAAACAATGTCTTCAGCGCAACCTGCCTACGCTGAACAACATGCCCCATCTACACTAGTCAGTCATAGAGTGACACATGGTGGAAACAGGCCCTTCGGCCCAACTTGCCCACACGGGCCAACATGTCCCAGCTACACTAGTCCCACCTGCCCACGTTTGGCACATGTCCCTCCAAACCTGTCCTATCCATGTATCTGTTTAACTGTTTCTATAATGTTGGAGAGGTACAAATAAACTGTTTCTATAACGTTCTATAAGATTATTAAGGGGTTGGACACATTAGAGGCAGGAAACATGTTCCCAATGTTGGGGGAGTCCAGAACCAGGGGCCACACAGTTTAAGAATAAGGGGTAGGCCATTTAGAACGGAGATGAGGAAAAACTTTTTCAGTCAGAGAGTTGTAAATCTGTGAAATTCTCTGCCTCAGAAGGCAGTGGAGGCCAATTCTCTGAATGCATTCAAGAGAGAGCTAGATAGAGCTCTTAAGGATAGCGGAGTCAGGGGGTATGGGGAGAAGGCAGGAACGGGGGTACTGATTGAGAATGATCAGCCATGATCAGATTGAATGGCGGTGCTGGCTCGAATGGCCTACTCCTGCACCTATTGTCTATTGTTGGGATAGTCCCAGCCTCAACCACCTCCTCCGGCAGCTTGTCCCATACACCCACCACCGGTTGTGTGAAAATGTTACCCCCCAGATTCCTATTACATCTTTCCCCCTTCACCTTGAACCTGTGTCCTCTGGTCCTCGATTCCCCTACTCTGGGCAAGAGACTCTGTGCGTCTACCCGATCTATTCCTCCCATGATGTTGTACACCTCAATAAGATCTCCCCTCATCCTCCTGCGCTCCAAGGAATAGAGACCCAGCCTGCTCAACCTCTCCCTGTAGCTCATGCCCTCTAGTCCTGGCAACATCCTTGCAAGACTTCTTTGTACCCTCTCCAGCTTGACATCTCTCCTACAGCAGGGGGTGGGGGGGGGGGGGGGCAGGATTAGTTTACATTAGAAATACAGTGTCAAAATGGGCCTTTCGGACCACCTTGTCCATGCCGCCCATCGATGTTATCCCACTTTCTCATCCGCTCCCTCCAAACTAGGGTGGGGGGGGTGATTTATAGACAATAGGTGCAGGAGGAGGCTATTCGGCCCTTCGAGCCTGTACGCACCGCCATTCAATGTGATCATGGCTGTTCATTCTCAATCAGTACCCCGTTCCTGCCTTCTCCCCATACCCCCTGACTCCGCTATCCTTAAGAGCTCTATCTAGCTCTCTCTTGAATGCATGCAGAGAATCGGCCTCCACTGCCCTCTGAGGCAGAGAATTCCACAGATTCACAACTCTCTGACTGGAAAAGTTTTTCCTCATCTCAGTTCTAAATGGCCGACCCCTTAGTTTCGAAGATTGGAGCGCGGGAGGAAAGCGAAGATCGCAGACAAAACCCACGCAGGTCACGGGGAAGTCTCCGCACAGACAGCGCCCGTAGTCGGGATGGAACGTGGGCGTCCGGCGCTGCGTTCGCTGTGAGGCAGCAGCTGCCCCAGCGTGGTGCCGCCAACCTGTACCAAGCTTGCACTGAGACCCGTGCAGGAGACTGTACCCACCCGCTCAAAGACGCAGAGACCGTTCCCTCCGTAACTCCCTGGTCCACTCGTCCCTTCCCACCCAAACCACCCCCACCACGGGCACTTTCCCCTGCAACCGCAGGAGATGCAACACCTGTCCCTTTACCTCCCCCCCTCAACTCCATCCAAGGACCCAAACCTGCTTTCCAGGTGAGACAGAGGTTCACCTGCACCTCCTCCAACCTCAGCTATTGCATCCGCTGCTCCAGATGTCGACTTCTCTACATCGGCGAAACCAAACCCAGGCTCGGCGATCGCTTCGCTCAACATCTGCGCTCAGTCTGCATTAACCAACCTGATCTCCCGGTGGCTGAGCACTTCAACTCCCCCTCCCACTCCCAGTCTGACCTTTCTGTCATGGGCCTCCTCCAGTGCCATAGTGAGGCCCACCGCAAATTGGAGGAACAGCACCTCATATTTCGCTTGGGCAGCTTGCAGCCCAGCGGTACGAACATCGACTTCTCCAACTTTAGATAGTCCCTCTGTCCCTCTCTTCCCCTCCCCTTCCCAGTTCTCCCTCTATCTTCCTGTCTCCACCTATATCCTTCTTTTGTCCCGCCCCCCCTGACATCAGTCTGAAGAAGGGTCTCGACCCGAAACGTCACCCATTCCTTCTCTCCCGAGATGCTGCCTGACCCGCTGAGTTACTCCAGCATTTTGTGAAATAAATGCGCCAATAGACACCCTCCCTCTCCTCTCCCCTCCCTACTCTCCCTCACTCACTTCTCAAAATGGTGGCTGTACAGCTGGGTGGGGACGGAGAGCAGCCGGTCATAAATGGCGGTGACGGCCTTCAGCTGCCCCTGCTCCTTCTCCCAGCTCACGTACATGTCCCAGAGCCGGTCGGAACGGAAGTCGGTGCCAGCGGCAGCCAGCGCCATCTCGAACACACTGCGGAGAGAGAGGGAGAGAGACACAGAGAGAGAGAGAGAGGGAGAGACACACAAGAGACGAGCGTCAGGCAACAGCGTCAAACCTAGCGGGCAAAGGCGACACGCCGTTACCCACTCCGACCCGAAACGCCACCCGCCCACCTTCTCATAGGTTCCAGGAGCACAATTAGGCCACTCGGCCCTTCAAGTGTACCCCGCCATTCAATCGTGGTTGATCAATCTTTCCCTCTTCTCTCCACTCCCATCAGACACAAGACTCGAGCCGGGAACAGGTGATAAGGCTTACACAGTGGGCAGAACTGCTACCTCACAGCGCCAGACACCCGGGCTCCAACCTGACCTCGGGTGCTGTGTGAGTGTGTGCGTGTGTGTGCGAGACTGTGTGAGTGAGCGTGTGCGACTGGAGTTTGCACGTTCTCCATGTGACCGCGTGGGCACCTTCATCCCGAGTCTGCGTCGACCAGCGATCACCGCGCACACTAACACACAAACACACAAACACACACACTAACACACTCACTAACACACACACACTAACACACACTAACACACACACTAACACAAACACACACTAAGTCACACACACACTAACAGTCACACACTAACACACACACTAACACACACACACTAACACAAACACACACTAACAGTCACACACTAACACACACACACACTAACACACACTAACAAACACTAACACAAACACACACAAACTAAGTCACACACACTAACACACACACACTAACACACACACGCACTAACCTACACACATACGCACTAACCCACACACGCACTAACACACACAATCACACACACTAACACACACCCACACTAACACACACCCACACACCCTAACACACACATACATACACACACACTAACACACACACACACACTAACGCACAGACTAACACACACACTAACACACACGCTAATAAACACACACACTAACACACACATACTAACATACACACACACTAACATACACACACACTAACATACACACACACACTAACACACAAACACAGTCACACCCGGGACAGTTTACAATCTTTACCGAAGCCAATTGGCCGACAAAGCGAATTTACAGAAAACTGTGCTTTAAGTGTGGAATAGGTCAGGACGACACATTATTGGCAACAATGCTGAATACAAGATTCAACTGTCAGCTCCTTATGCCAGTTTACCCACTAAACAAAAGTCAGATTAATTTATGGTTTCTGGAGGGAGAGACAGATTGCATTTTGCAATGATCTTTGGCAAAGATTCCCTTCGAGCATCATCCCTACATTGAGAGAATCAATCTTCAAGCATATTGTACATACCCATTCATAGATAGGGATACAGAGTTATACATCTAGTTCAGTATGACCCAGAGTGTGGGGGGAGACCGGAGCACCCGGAGAGAACCCACGCAGGTCACGGGGGAGAGCGTGCAAACTCCGTACGGACAGCACCGAGAGAAACCCACGGGGAACTTGCATCTTCCTGACGCAGACAGGGGTCAGTTTCGGACCAGGGGGTCTCTGCCGCTGCACCTCTCCACCCCCACCAGGGGGCACAATCGCTGCCCTCTGAAGGGAAGGCCAGGCTACATCACGTCACGTCTGGGAACATCACCGCCCTGCTCCCATTTCTCTCCCAGCCCAATGAGCGCACCTCCGGAGACGGACACAAAATGCTGGAGTAACCCGGCAGGTCGGGCAGCATCTCGGGAGAGAAGGAACGGGTGCTTCCGTTCCTTCTCTCCCGAGATGCGGCCCGACCCGCTGAGTTACTCCAGCATTTTGCCTCTACCTTCGATCTAAACCTTTTTTCCCCTTGCACAGCTTACCTCCGTAGTTTGACTGAGGTATCGGGGCTGTCGGGCTCGAGGATCTCCTGCAGTAAGACGACATAGTGCACCCACAGGTCCACGCTGAGGGGGATGGACTGCAGGCCCCGCTGGTACACCTGTGGCGGAAGAACAGCACACAGTAGCTGTTAGACCACCGGGTGGGAAATGAGGAGCGAAAGCACACTTGTTCGACGTCGCGGAGGCAGCTACAAGCTTTCCAGACTTTAGAGACTGTAGTTTGTGTTTTACAGTGTGTACAAGGGTGGCGCAGCGGTAGAGTTGCCGCCTTACAGCGAATGCAGCGCCGGAGACTCAGGTTCGATCCCGACTACGGGCGCCGTCTGTACGGAGTTCGCACGTTCTCCCCGTGACCTGCATGGGTTTTCTCCAAGATCTTCGGTTTCCTCCCACACTCCAAAGACGTGCAGGTTTGTAGGTTAATTGACTGGGTAAATGTATATATTGTCCCTAGTGTGTATAGGATAGTGTTAATGTGCGGGGATCGCTGGGCGCCGCGGACTCGGTGGGCCGAAGGGCCTGTTTCCGCGCTGTATCTCTAAATCTAAAAAAAATCTACGCTTGTTTTGGCCATAGTGTTCAGTATTTAGTACGCAGTACTTCTTATCTTGTGTGTTTATTTTAGCAGTAACTGCATTTTGTACACGGCCTGATACAGTATTTAACACATCACATGATATTTTGTCTTTGAGCTCAGGAAAGGGGATGTGGGCCAGACACACAATGCTGGAGGAACTCAGCGGGTCAGGCAGCATCTCCGGAGAGAAGGAATGGGTGAAGTTTCGGATCCGAGACCTTCCTGCAGACTGCTTCACGAGATTAAGTCCCGGAATGGCGGGACTGTCGTACCTTGAAAGACTGGTGCGACTGGGCTTTCATACGCTGGAATTTAGACGGATGACAGGGATCATATTGAAACATATAAGATTATTAAAGGATTGGACACGCTAGAGGCAGGAAACTTGTTCCCGATGTTGGGGGAGTCCCGAACCAGGAGGCCACACAGTTTAGAATAAGGGGGTAGGTCATTTAGAACAGAGACGAGGAAAAACTTTTTCACTCGGAGAGATGTAGACAATAGACAATAGGTGCAGGAGGAGGCCATTCGGCCCTTTGAGCCAGCACCGCCATTCAATGTGATCATGGCTGATCATGCGATCATGGCAAGCATGCAATAGCCCATCTACAATTCTCAATCAGTACCCGTTCCTGCCTTCTCCCCATACCCTCTGACTCCGCTTTCCTTAAGAGCTCTATCTAGTCTGTGGAATTCTCTGCCTCAGAAGGCAGTGGAGGCCAATTCTCTGGATGCATTCAAGAGAGCGTTAGATAGAGCTCTTGAGGATAGCGGAGTCAGGGGTTATGGGGAGAAGGCAGGAACGGGGTACTGATTGTGGATGATCAGCCATGATCACGGTGAACGGCAGTGCTGGCTCGAAGGGCCAAATGGCCTCCTCCTGCACCGTTCCTGCAAGAAGTTATCTTGCGCATGCGTGTTACCCGTGGGCGTCATCGTTTTCGGTAGCTGTGGCTTTGTCTGTAACCTTGCTTCCTCGTGGTCATTAAACTTAGCTCGAGGTTAACAACTTCTTGTTATTCTTGTAACTTCACACAGAGACACAGCGTGGAAACAGGCCCTTCGGCCCACCGAGTCCGTGCTGACCAGTGATTCCCTCCCCGTACACTAGCATTATAGTTTCTTCCCAGCAACTGAATCATCCTACCGCAACCAGAGAGCAGTGGTGAACTACCATCTACCTCTTTGGTGACCCTCGGACTATCCTTGATCGGACTTTGCTGGCTGTAACTTGCACTAAACGTTGTTCCATTATCACATGTATCCACACTGTAAGTGGCTCGATTGTCAGCATGTACTGTCTTTCTGTTGAACGGACAGCACGCAACAAAAGCTTTTCACTGTACCTCGGTACACGTGACAATAAGCTAAACTATCCTACACACTAGGGACAATTTACAAAAGCCAAATCAACTTACAAACCTGTAAGAAAAACACAGACTGTCATCAGACTGAAGAAGGGTCTCGACCCGAAACGTCACCCACTCCTCCTCTCCTGAGATGCTGCCTGACCCGCTGAGTTACTCCAGCATTTTGTGTCGACCTAACTTACAAACCTGGAGGTCTTTGGGATGCAGGAGGAATCCGGAACACCCGGGAAAATACCGCGCGGTCCCGGTACAAACTCCGTACAGACGGCGCCCGTAGTCAGGATCGAACCCGGGCCTCTGGCGCTGTGAGGCCGCGACTCTACCCGCTGCGCCACCGTGCCGCCAGGCGCACCTGATCCGTCCTTTACCCACACGTCTTTATGGGAGGAAACCGGAGCACCCGGAGGAAATCCGCATGGTCACAGGGAGAACGTGGGGAGATGGCAGATGGGACTGGTGTGGTTGGCATGGGTAAGTTGAGACACAAAATGCTGGAGTAACTCAGCGGGTCAGGCAGCATCTCTGGAGAGAAAGAATGGGTGACGTTTCGGGTCGAGACCCTTCTTCAGACTGAAGAAGGGTCTCGACCCGAAACGTCACCCACTCTTTCTCTCCTGAGATGCTGCCTGACCCGCTGTTACTCCAGCATTTTGTGTCCACCTTCGATTTTAACCGGCATCTGCAGTTCTTTCCCTACACATTGGGCCGAAGGGCCTCCTTCTGTGCGGTGTGACTCTGTGACTCTAAATAGCAAGTGCACCCACCCTCCCCCAAAGGATCTCTGTCCTTGCCACAACTCGTGGGCACCATGCCAAGTGACCACAAGGCGGTCAACCACGTGGGCATTCCAGTGAACTCAAGTCACGCAGACATCCTTACCACCCATCGTCACCAGCCTGAAATAGCAGCAAGAAACAGGAGCACAGAGCTGCCAGCGATTGTCCGAACGGTGTCAAGATTAGGAAAAAGGGAGACCTGTTTGCCTTCATTGTGAGAGAATTTGTGTTTAGGAGCAAAGGAGGCCCTACTGCAATTGTACAGGGCCCTGGTGAGACCGCACCTGGAGTATTGTGCGCAGTTTTGGTCTCCTAATTTGAGGAAGGACATCCTTGCTATTGAGTATAAGAAAATAACTGCAGATGCTGGTACAAATCGAAGGTATTTATTCACAAAATGCTGGAGTAACTCAGCAGGTCAGGCAGCATCTCGGGAGAGAAGGAATGGGTGACTTTTCGGGTCGAGACCCTTCTTCAGACTGATGTCAGGTAGGGCGGGACAAAGGAAGGATATAGGTGGAGACAGGAAGATAGAGGGAGAACTGGGAAGGGGGAGGGGGAGAGAGGGACAGAGGAACTATCTAAAGTTGGAGAAGTGGATGTTCATACCACTGGCTTGCAAGCTGCCCAGGCGAAATATGAGGTGCTGTTCCTCCAATTTCCGGTGGGCCTCACTATGGCACTGGAGGAGGCCCATGACAGAAAGGTCAGACTGGGAGTGGGAGGGGGAGTTGAAGTGCTCGGCCACCGGGAGATCAGTTTGGTCAATGCGGACCGAGCGCAGGTGTTGAGCGAAGCGATCGCCGAGCCTGCGCTTGGTTTCGCCGATGTAAATAGGTTGACATCTAGAGCAGCGGATGCAATAGATGAGGTTGGAGGAGGTGCAGGTGGACCTTGCTATTGAGGGAGTGCAGCGGAGGTTCAACAGGTAAACCGAATGGCCTACTCCTGCACCTATTTTCTATGTTTCCATTTACCCCAGGAGGGAAATTGATCAGCCAACAGTCATAAAAACACAAAATACATGACATTAGAGTGACGAGTGGAAAGAATTGGGGGATATGCAAAGATTGGAGGAGTGGGGGGGTCAGTCTCAGTCTACCCCACGACAGAAGGGGGAGGGGTTGTACAGTTTGATAGCCACAGGGAAGAAGGATCTCCTGTGGCGTTCTGTGCTGCATCTTGGTGGGACCAGTCTGTTAGGAACAGGGGACGTACAACGAGATCTGGGTGTCCTAGTGCATCAGTCACTGAAAGGAAGCATGCAGGTACGGCAGGCAGTGAAGAAAGCCAATGGCATGTTGTACTTCATAACAAGAGGAGTTGAGTATAGGAGCAAAGAGGCCCTTCTGCAGTTGTACAGGGCCCTAGTGAGACCGCACCTGGAGTACTGTGTGCAGTTTTGGTCTCCAAATTTGTGGAAGGATATTCTTGCTATTGAGGGCGTGCAGCGTAGGTTTACTAGGTTAATTCCCGGAATGGCGGGACTGTCATATGTTGAAAGACTGGAGCGACTAGGCTTGTATACACTGGAATTTAGAAGGATGAGAGGAGATCTTATCGAAACGTATAAGATTATTAAGAGGTTGGACACGTTAGAGGCAGAAACATGTTCCCAATGTTGGGGGAGTCCAGAACAAGGGGCCACAGTTTAAGAATAAGGGGTCGGCCATTTAGAACTGAGATGAGGAAAAACTTTTTCAGTCAGAGAGTTGTGAATCTGTGGAATTCTCTGCCTCAGAAGGCAGTGGAGGCCAATTCTCTGAGTGCATTCAAGAGAGAGCTAGATAGAGCTCTTAAGGATAGCGGAGTCAAGGGGTATGGGGAGAGGGCTGGAACGGGGTACTGATTGAGAATGATCAGCCATGATCACATTGAATGGCAGTGCGTACAGGCTCGAAGGGCCGAATGGCCTCCTCCTGCACCTATTGTCTATTGTCTATTGCTGAAGGTGCTCCTCAGGTTGACCAGTGCGTCACGGAGGGGGTATTGTCCAGGATGCTCCGCAGTTTGAGAAGTCTCCTCCCCTCCAAGACCCCCTCCCCGTGAATCCAACTCCAACCCCAGAACGGAGCCGGCCTTCCTGATCAGTTTGTTGGGGTTTTTGGCGATTGTTCACCCGGCAATTCCAGTGAACTTTAGTTTAGTTTAGAGACATAGCGCGGAAACAGGCCCTTTCGGCCCACCGGGTCCGCGCCAACCAGCGATCCCCGCGCACTAACACTATCCCACACCCACAAGGGACAATTTTCACATTTACCAAGCCGATTAACCTACAAACCCGCACGTCTTTGGAGTGTGGGACGACACGGAAGATCTCGGAGAAAACCCACGCAGGTCACGGGGAGAACGTGCAAAACCCGTACAGACGTACAAACTCCATACAGTGGTCGGGATGGAACCCGGGTCTCCGGCGCTGCATTCGCTGCAACTCGGCCGCTGCGCCACCGTGACCGCCCAAACGTGAACTCAAGTCATGCAGATATCCTTACAACCAACGTCTGTCGCCAGCCTGAAATAGCAGCAAGACACAGGAGCCACAGAGCTGCCAGTGCAGGTCAATGGACAATAGGTGCAGGAGGAGGCCATTCGGCCCTTCGAGCCAGCACCGCCATTCAATGTGATCGTGGCTGATCATTCTCCATCAGTACCCCACTCCTGCCTTCTCCCCATACCCCCTGACTCCGCTATCCTTAAGAGCTCTATCTAGCTCTCTCTTGAATGCATTCAGAGAATTGGCCTCCACTGCCTTCTGAGGCAGAGAATCCCACAGATTCACAACTCTCTGACTGAAAAGGTTTTTCCTCATCTCCGTTCTAAATGGCCTACCCCTTATTCTTACTGTGGCCCCTGGTTCTGGATTCCCCCAACATTGGGAACATGTTTCCTGCCTCTAACGTGTCCAACCCCTTAATAATCTTATACGTTTCGATAAGATCCCCTCTCATCCTTCTAAATTCCAGTGTATACAAGCCTAGTCGCTCCAGTCGCTGATCATGCTCAATCAGTACCCCGTTCCTGCCCTCTCCCCATACCCCCTGACTCCGCTATCCTTAAGAGCTCTATCTAGCTCTCTCTTGAATGCAAGGCCCTCACCTCGTCGGCCTCTTTGGTGAAGCCCAGTCGCTTCTCGATGTCGGCGTACTTTTTCCAGTAGCCGTAGCAGTAGGGGTAACGAGTGAAGAACGAGTCGAACGCCCTCCTCACGGCCCAAATGTGATTCTGAAAAAGGAAGTGCGTCGGTTTATTGTTGCTGCCCCACGCACCCAGAATGCAGTGAAAGACGCGCCAACTCCACTGTTAGGGGGAAGCCCAGCAAACAAATCGGAGGAACTGCACCTCATATTTCGCTCGGGCTGATTGCAACCCATCGGTCTCGGCCCGAAACGTTGCCCATTGGAGCGGCTAGGCTTGTATACGCCGGCCTGCTTGTTCGCAGTTTTGGTCCCCAAATTTGAGGAAGGATATTCTTGCTATTGAGGGCGTGCAGCGTAGGTTTACTAGGTTAATTCCCGGAATGGCGGGACTGTCGTATGATGAAAGACTGGAGCGGCTAGGCTTGTATGCACTGGAATTTAGATGGATGAGAGGGGATCTTATCGAAACATATAAGATTATTAAGGGGTTGGACACGTTAGAGGCAGGAAACATATTCCCAATTTTGGGGGGAGTCCAGAACCAGGGGCCACACACAGTTTAAGAATAAGGGGTAGGCCATTTAGAACTGCGATGAGGAAAAACTTTTTCCAGTCAGAGAGTTGTGAATCTGTGGAATTCTCTGCCTCAGAAGGCAGTGGAGGCCAATTCTCTGAATGCATTCAAGAGAGAGCTAGATAGAGCTCTGAAGGATAGCGGAGTCAGAGAGTATGGGGAGAAGGCAGGAGTGGGGTACTGATTGAGAATGATCAGCCATGATCACATTGAATGGCGGTGCGTACAGGCTCGAAGGGCCGGATGGCCTCCTCCTGCTCCTATTGTCTATTCCTTTTCTCCAGAGACGCCGTCTGACTCGCTGAGTTACTCCAGCTTTTTGTGTCTATCTTCGATGTGAACGTTTAGATTAGTGCAGAGATACAGCGTGGAAACAGGCCCTTCGGCCCACTGAGTCCGCGCCGACCAGCGATCCCCGCACACCAACACTGTCATACAGGCACCAGGGACAATTTACAATGTTAAGGAAGCCAATTAACCAGGGACAATTATCGCATTTCTTTACCGAGCCAATTAACCTACAAACCTGCACGTCTTTGGAGTACGGGAGGAAAACGGAGATCCTGGAGAAAACCCACGCAGGTCACGGGGAGAACGTACAAACTCCGTACAGACAGCACCAATGGACCATCGCGGCCTCCACCTTTCCTCGTCTCATCGGTGCCCTCTCTGATTTGTTTTGATACCTCTAGTCAATCTCCCCCACCACACACTCTACACTGACAAACTGCATCACTGAAATAAAATCTTGGCTTCAATCAAACTTCCTCAAACTCAATTGCAACAAATCTGAAATCATCATCATTGGTCCAAAAACGCTCACCAAATCCACCCAAAACTTCATCCTCAACATTGATGGTCTCCCAGTATCCACCTCACCTCACATCCGGAATCTTGGAATCATCCTTGATCAAACCCTCTCCTTCGACAAACACATCAAACACATCACAAAGACAGCCTTCTTCCACCTCAAAAACATTGCCCGTCTCCGTCCATCCCTCTCCTCCACAGCTGCAGAAACCCTCATCCACGCCTTCATCACCTCCCGTCTGGACTATTGCAACAGCCTCCTCTATGGCGCACCCTCAAAAATCATCAATAAACTTCAATACATTCAAAACTCCGCTGCCCGTCTACTCACACACACCTTGATCCGTGACCATATCACCCCCGTACTTTATAAACTCCACTGGCTCCCCATCCCCCAGAGAATCCAGTACAAAATCCTCCTCATAATCTACAAAGCCCTCCATAACCTGGCCCCATCCTACCTGACCGACCTCCTCCACAGGCACACTCCCACCTGCACCCTCCGCTCTGCCGCTGCCAATCGCCTGTCCCCCCACATCCGGACCAAACTCAGATCCTGGGGGGACAGGGCTTTCTCCATCGCTGCTCCCACCCTATGGAACTCACTACCCCAAACCGTTAGAGACTCCTCCACACTCACCACATTCAAAACATCGCTGAAGTCTCACCTGTTCAGTACTGCCTTCAACCACTGAAGGTCACCTCACCTTCTGTCTCCTTTCTCTGTTCATTTATTTATTTACTTATTTATCTATTTATTCATTTCCCTATGTTCTCAAAATCTCTGTAAAGCGTCTTTGAGTATATGAAAAGCGCTATATAAATAAAATGCATTATTATTATTATTATTAGTTTCCCTCTCCCCCGACTCGCGGGCTGACGAAGGGTCTCGATGCAAGGCGTGGACTCGCAGTCCGAGGAACGGTCTCACCCCGAAGGTCACCCTATCCCTTCTCTCCAGAGATGCTGACTGACCCGCTGAGTTGCTCCAGCATTTTGTGTCTATCTACAGCGAAAGACTTTTTGTTTGCTTGCTGTCCAGTCAAACCGTGCTGTGCATGATTTTGCGAGTGCAACATGCGGTTCAAATAGAAAAACGCCAGAGAGCAGAATATCAGTGTTGCAGTTACAGTGAAAGGGAAAAGATTTAGAAACATGGAAAATAGGTGCAGGAGGAGGCCATTCGGCCCTTCAAGCCAGCACCGCCATTCATTGTGATCATGGCTGATTGTCCCCAATCAATACCCCATGCCTGCCTTCTCCCCATATCCCTTGATTTTTAATAGGAATCCGAGGGGTAAGTTTTTCACACAGAGGGTGGTGGGTGTATGGGACGAGCTGCCGGAGGAGGTAGTTGAGACTGGGACTATCCCATCGTTTAAGAAACAGTTGGACAGGTACATGGATAATAGACAATAGGTGCAGGAGGAGGCCATTCGGCCCTTCGAGCCAGCACCGCCATTCAATGTGATCATGGCTGATCATTCTCAATCAGTACCCCGTTCCTGCCTTCTCCCCATACCCCCTGACTCCGCTATCCTTAAGAGCTCTATCCAGCTCTCCCTTGAATGCATTCAGAGAATTGTCCTCCACTGCCTTCTGAGGCAGAGAATTCCACAGATTCACAACTCCCTGACTGAAAAAGTTTTTCCTCATCTCAGTTCTAAATGGCCTACCCCTTATTCTTAAACTGTGGCCCCTGTTTCTGCCCCCCCCCCCCCCCCCCCCAACATTGGAAACATGTTTCCTGCCTCTAAGGTGTCCAACCCCTTAATAATCTTATACGTTTCGATAGGACAGGTTTGGAGGGTTATGGACCAAGCGCAGGCAGGTGGGACTAGGGTTGCTGGGACATTGTTGGCCGGTGTGGGTGAGTTGGGCCGAAGGGCCAGTTTCCACACAGTATGGATCTATGACTCTAAGTGTGTGTGCGCAGCATCGCTGGTCGGCGCTGAGCCAGTGGGCCGAAGGGCCTGTTTCCGCGCTGTATCTCTAAACTAAACTAAAGACAAGTCGGGGAGGGGAGGAGAGAGTTAAGAATCAGTTGGACAGGTACGTGGATAGGACGGGTTTGGAGGGATCTGGACCAATCGCAGGCAGGTCAAGTCAAGTCAATTTTATTTGTACAGCACATTTAAAAACAACCCACGTTGACCAAAGTGCTGTACATCAGTTCAGGTACTAAGAAACGAACATACAATGGCACACAAACACAACAGCACATACATAAACAGTTCACAGCGCCCCCTCAGAGGGCCTCAAACGCTAAGGAGTAGAAATAGGTTTTGAGCCTGGACTTAAAGGAGTGGATGGAGGGGGCAGTTCTGATGGGGAGAGGGATGCTGTTCCACAGTCTAGGAGCTGCAACCGCAAAAGCGCGGTCACCCTTGAGCTTAAGCCTAGACCGCGGGATAGTCAGTAGCCCCAAGTCGGCCGACCTGAGGGGCCTGGAGATAGAGTGGTGGGACTAGTGTAGCTGGGACATTGTTGGCCGGTGTGGGCGGGTTGGGCCTGTTTCCACGCTGTGTGACTCTGTGACTGTAAAGGTGCTGTAAAATCAGCGAAGGACCTGCATTTGATGGAAGGCGACTGAGGATGGCGCAGAGTTGGCGTGTGGCGATACAGGGGAGGAGCGGAGACGCGTTATAGTGGATGTAGCGGACGGTGATTTACCTCCTGCTCCACGTACTGTAGCACGTACGTCCATCCGGTGAAATCGTACGGATTGTCCTCCACGATCTTCCAGTACTTGTCGAAGTCGGTGGGATAGGGCGGCGCGGTGTCCTCGGTCTCCGGCAGCTCGTATTCGCTACCGGCCGGCCGGTACGGCCCCAGTTCCTCCACCGTGTAGTGCGGCGGGTCCGAGGCCGGGCTTCCCGCCGCGCCCCAGCCCCCGCGAGGGCTGGGCTGCCCCCTCCCCACGCCAGGAACCTCCGTCTCCGTCTCGGCGCCGCGGTGATACAGAGGGAAGGGGGATTGTCCCGGTTGCTGCGCCGCGGGGCGACAACGCTCTCCGTGACCATTGTAGGGGGCCGTGTCCTCGGCGCTGCTCCAGCCACTCAGCCCACGAGCGTCGCCCGTCGGTTCAACCGCAGCCGCGCCGGCGCCGAGGCGGTCGGCTCCAGGCTCGCCAGAGTCAGACGGGGCAGCGCCCGCCGGCTGGGGACATGGACAGCGGTCCGCCGGCCGATTCCCCACACCGCGCCGGGCCAGGACGCCGGCCGCCAGCGCCCCGCCCGGCGGCGAGTCCTCTCCACTCTCATCGCCGGCCGCCGCTTCCCCGTCACCGCCGCTCTCCGCGCCGTCCGAGCACCGGCTGTCCGCCGCTGAGTCCTCCCCGCCGCTCTCCCCCCACCGGTCCCGGCCGCCGCTCCCCGAGTCGCCCACATCCTCCCCCGTGGCGGCGGCGGCCGCAGGGAGAGTGCTGCCCGGGCTCCCGCTGTCCGTGGTGGACTCCCCGCCCGTGTCCTCGCTGCCCGTACTGTCCCCCGCCACGTCCGGCTCCGTGGGCAGAGTCCGCACTGCCGACCGCCGACCTCTCGCCCTTCCTTCCCTGGGTCGTCTCCTTTCGCCGGCTGCGGGTAAGACACATTCATGACTTGGATGAAGGGATTAAAAGTACCATTAGCAAATTTGCAGATGACACAAAGCTGGGTGGCAGTGTGAACTTTGAGGAAGATGCTATGAGGTTGCAGGGTGACTTGGACAGGTTGTGTGAGTGGGCGGATGCATGGTAGATGCAGTTTAATGTGGATAAGTGCGAGGTTATCCACTTTTGGTGGTCAGAATAGGAAGGCAGATTATTATCTGAATGGTGTCAAGTTAGGAAAAGGGGACGTACAACGAGATCTGGGTGTCCTAGTGCATCAGTCATTGAAAGGAAGCATGCAGGTACAGCAGGCAGTGAAGAAAGCCAATGGAATGTTGGCCTTCATAACAAGAGGAGTTGAGTATAGGAGCAAAGAGGTCCTTCTGCAGCTGTACAGGGCCCTAGTGAGACCCCACCTGGAGTACTGTGTGCAGTTTTGGTCTCCAAATTTGAGGAAGGATATTCTTGCTGTTGCGGGCGTGCAGCGTAGGTTTACTAGGTTAATTCCCGGAATGGCGGGACTATCATATGTTGAAAGACTGGGTCGGCTAGGCTTGTATACACTGGAATTTAGAAGGATGAGAGGAGATCTTGACCCGCAGCACCGGAGTTAATTTAGTTTTGTTTATTATTGTCACGTTTTAGTTTAGATTTAGAGGAAACAGGCCCTTTCGGCCCACCGGGTCCACGCCGACCAGCGATCCCCGCACACTAACACTATCCTACACACACACTAGGGACAATTTTTACATTTACCAAGCCAATTAACCTACAAACCTGCACGTCTTTGGAGTGTGGGAGGAAACCGAAGATCTCAGAGAAAACCCACGCAGGTCACGGGGAGAACGTCTGCCTATAGTGGGTGTGAAACCTTCACACACACACTATCTGCCAGTACCGGGTGTCGTACACTGACACACACACACTCCTCAGTCCACCTGTGTGTGGGATGCCTACACACCCCTCAGGCCACAACTGCTGGGAGTAGGACCCTCACACACACACACTCATATCCACACAATCCTCATGTGTCAAGTGTAGGACCCTCACACACCCTTCAGTAGGTTCGTTCACACATATACACATAAACACACACATACACACCCCTCTCCCACTCCTCCTGTGCCGGGTGTAGCACCCTCACACACACACCCCTCAGTCCATTCACACACATAACCCCCCCCCCAGTCCTCCTGTACCAGGTTTAAGGACCCTCACACACACCACACACACACACCTCAGTCCACTCACACCCCCCTCTCCCACTCCTCCTGTGCTGGGTGTAGGACCCTCACACACCCCTCAGTCCACTCACACTCACACCCCCCCCTCTCCCACTCTGTGAGGGCCTGTGCCGGGTTTAAGACCCTCACACACACCCCTCAGTAGGTTCACAACCCTCCCCCACCCCTACCGACAGTCCTCTTGTGCCAAGTGTAGGACCCTCACACCCTCAGTCCACTCACACACTCACTCCCACCCCCCTCACTCTGCCTGTACCAGGTGTAGGAACCTCACACCCCTCAGTCCACTCACACACTCACCCCCCTCCCACTCTGCCCGTGCCAGGTTTAGGACTGTCACACACACCCCCCCAGAGTCCTCTTGCTCCGAAGACCCTCGCACACACACCCCTCAGTCCACTCACACCCCTCCTCCTGTACCCTCACACACACACACACCCCTCAGTAGGTTCACAACCCCACCCCCACCCCAACCCACAGTCCTCTTGCTCCAAGTGTAGGACCCTCACACCCCCCTCTCCCACTCCTCCTGTACCAGGTGTAGCACCAAAAACACCCCTCAGTCCACTCACATCTCCCCCCCCCCCTCTACCACTCTGTGAGGGACTGTGCCGGGTTTAAGACCCTCACACACACCCCTCAGTAGGTTCACAACCCTCCCCTACCCACAGTCCTCTTGTGCCAAGTGTAGGACCCTCCCACACCCCTCAGTCCATTTACACACTCAGCCCCCCCACCCCCCACCACTCCTCCTGTACCAAGTGTAGGACTATCCCCCCCTCACACCTCCTATGCTGGGTGTAGGACCCTCACACCCCCTCCCGCCCCTCAGTCCTTTTGCTCCAAGTGTAGGACCCTCACACACACACACCACTCAGTCCATTTACACCCCCCCTACACCAGGTGTAGGTCCCTCACACCCACCGTCCCCGCCCCTCAGTCCTCTTGCTCCGTGTAGGTCCCTCACCCCCCCCCCCAAGAGTCCTCTTGCTCCGAGGACCCTCGCACAAACCCCCCTCAGTCCACTCACACCCCCCCTCTCCCAGTCCTCCTGTACCAGGTGTAGGACCCACACACCTCCTACTCTGCCTGTGCCAGGTTTAGGACTGTCTCACACACACCCCTCAGTCCTCCTGTACCAGGTGTAGGACCCTCACACACACACATCCCTCAGTCCACTCACACCCCCCTCTCCCACTCCTCCTGTGCTGGGTGTAGGACCCACACCATTCCCTCCCCCCCCCCCTCCTCCTCCTGTACCAGGTGTAGGACCCTCACACACACACCTCAGTCCACTCACACACCCCTCAGTCCAATCATACGCCCCTCAGTCCAACTGTGCTGGGTGTAGGACCCCTCAGTAGGTTCACAACCCTCCCCCACCCCTACCCACACTCCTGTGTCAAGTGTAGGACCCTCACACCCCCCTCTCCCACTCACACCCCTCTCTCTGTCCTCCTGTACCAAGTGTAGGTCCCTCACATCCCCCCCCTTCCCCCCTCATTCCTCGTACACACCCCCCTCAGTCCACTCACACACCCCTCAGTCCTCCAGTGCTGGGTGTAGGATCCTCACACCCCCCCTCAGTCCACTCTCACACCCCTCTCCCACTCCTCCAGTACCAAGTGTAGGACCCTCACCCCATTCTCCCCCCCCCCCTCCCCTCCCCTCCCCTCAGTCCTCTTGCTCTAAGTGTAGGACCCTCACACACCCCTCAGTCCTCCTGTGCTGGGTGTAGGACCCTCACCCCATTCCCCCCCCCCCCCCCCCCCCCCCGTCCTCTTGCTCCAAGACAGTGTAGGACCCTCACACCCCCCCCCCCCCAAGTCCTCTTGCTCCAAGTGTAGGACCCTCACACACCCCTCAGTCCTCCTGTGCTGGGTGTAGGATCCTCACACCCCTCTCCCACTCACACCCCCCCTCTCTGCTTGTGCTGTGCCAGGTTTAGGACTGTCACACACCCCCCTCAGTCCACTCTCACACTCACACACCCCTCTCCCAATCCTCCAGTACCAGGTGTAGGACCCTCACCCCATTCCCCCCCCCCCCCCTTAGTCCTCTTGCTCCAAGTGTAGGACCCTCACACACCCCTCAGTCCTCCAGTACCAGGCGTAGGACCCTCACCCCATTCTCCCCCCCCCCACACAGTCCTCTTGCTCCAAGTGTAGGACCCTCACACACCCCTCAGTCCTCCAGTACCAGGCGTAGGACCCTCACCCCATTCTCCCCCCCCCGTCCCCCCCCCCCCCCCCCCCCCCCCCGTCCTCTTGCTCCAAGACAGTGTAGGTCCCTCCCCCCCCACACAGTCCTCTTGCTCCAAGTGTAGGACCCTCACACACCCCTCAGTCCTCCAGTACCAGGCGTAGGACCCTCACCCCATTCTCTCCCCCCCCCCCCCCCGTCCTCTTGCTCCAAGACAGTGTAGGTCCCTCCCCCCCCACACAGTCCTCTTGCTCCAAGTGTAGGACCCTCACACACCCCTCACCCCATCTCCCCCCCCCACACAGTCCTCTTGCTCCAAGTGTAGGACCCTCACACACCCCTCAGTCCTCCTGTACCAGGCGTAGGACCCTCACCCATTCCCCCCCCCCCCCCAGTCCTCTTGCTCCAAGACAGTGTAGGTCCCTCCCCCCCCCCCCACTCAGTCCTCTTGCTGCAAGAGGACCCTCGCTCACACACCCCCCTCACCCCATCTCCCCCCCCCCCCACACAGTCCTCTTGCTCCAAGTGTTGGACCCTCACACACCCCTCACCCCATCTCCCCCCCCCCCCCCACACAGTCCTCTTGCTCCAAGTGTAGGACCCTCACACACCCCTCACCCCATCTCCCCACACAGTCCTCTTGCTCCAAGTGTAGGACCCTCACACACCCCTCGGTCCACTCACCCCCCCCCCCCCCCCCTCCTTCATTCCTTGTGTACAGGCCGAGTGCCCCCCCCCCCCCCCTCCCCGGGCCCAGTGCAGGGGGAGAGGCCGCCATTGCCCCCCCCCCCCCTCCCCCCCTCTCTCTCCACCCACAGATAGAGAGGTAATCCTCCCTCATTCGCCGCCAATATCGGCGCCTCCATCTCCCCCGCCCCTCCCCGCGCCACCCCGGCCCCTCTCCCGCCTTCCCTCACCGTCCGCAGCGGCCGATGGCGGCGGATTCAGCTCCGGCTCCGGCCACCGCTCGCCCGTCGTCGCCATCGCTCCGTCACCATCCACCGGAAACCGTAAGCCGCGCCGCGCAGTGCACCCTGGGATTTGTAGTCAACACTCCCCCCCCCCTAGCCCACCCAGAGCAGAGTCAGAGAGACACTTCGGCCCAACCTGCCCATGCTGGCCAACATGTTCCCAGCTACACCCAGTCCCACCTGCAATGCATTTAGCCCCTCCAAACATTTCCTACCCATGCGCCGCCTGTCTAAATGTTTCGTAAACATAGGAAAAGTTAGGAAAAGGGGACGTAGATTTAGATTTTAGATACAGTGCAGAAACAGGCCCTTCGGCCCACCGGGTCCGCGCCGCCCACCGATCCCCGCACACTGACACTAACCTACACCCACTAGGGACAATTTTTTTACATTTGCCCAGCCAATTAACCTACATACCTGTACGTCTTTGGAGTGTGGGAGAGATCTGGGTGTCATAGAAGCATAGAAACATAGAAAATAGGTGCTGGAGGAGGCCATTCGGCCCTTCGAGCCTGTACGCACCGCCATTCAATATGATCATGGCTGATCATCCAACTCAGTATCCCGTACCTGCCTTCTCTCCATACCCCCTGATCCCTTTAGCCACAAGGGCCACATCTAACTCCCTCTTAAACATAGCCAATGAACTGGCCTCAACTACCTTCTGTGGC
This sequence comes from Rhinoraja longicauda, assembly GCF_053455715.1. Lineage (NCBI taxonomy): Eukaryota > Metazoa > Chordata > Chondrichthyes > Rajiformes > Arhynchobatidae > Rhinoraja > Rhinoraja longicauda. The sequence continues at coordinate 23,351,915 of NC_135986.1, read as the reverse complement.
AGAGAATTCCACAGATTCACCACTCTCTGTGTGAAAAAAAACTTTCTCATCTCGGTCCTAAAAGACTTCCCCCTTATCCTTAAACTGTGACCCCTGGTTCTGGACTTCCCCAACATCGGGAACAATCTTCCTGCATCTAGCCTGTCCAACCCCTTAAGAATTTTGTAAGTTTCTATAAGATCCCCCCCCAATCTTCTAAATCCCAGCGAGTACAAGCCAACGTAGATTAAAGGGGACGTAGATTTAGATTTTAGATTTAGAGATACAGCGCAGAAACAGGCCCTTCGGCCTACTGTGTCCGCGCCGCCCAGTGATCCCCGCACACTGACACTATCCTACACCCACTAGGGACAATTTTTACATTTGCATTTGCCCAGCCAATTAACCTACATACCTGTACGTCTTTGGAGTGTGGGAGAGATCTGGGTGTCCTAGGGGTACAAGGAGATCTGGGTGTCCTAGTGCATCAGTCACTGAAAGGAAGCATTTATTCACAAAATGCTGGAGTAACTCAGCAGGTCAGGCAGCATCTCAGGAGAGAAGGAATGGGTGACGTTTCGGGTCGAGACCCTTCTTCAGACTGAAGGCACTACTCGACCCGGAGGGGAGGGGAGGGGGGAGGTAAGGGGAGGGGGCAGGGGGGAGGAGAGGGTGCTGCACCAATGCAGGAGAGGTTTGGGCCCAACGGGTCCACTTGGTCTGGTGTTTCTTAAACGTTGCAACAGTGCCTCCCTCAACTACCTCCTCCGGCATAGGTACAAAAAGCTGGAGTAACTCAGCGCGTCAAACATAGAAACATAGAAAAAAGGTGCAGGAGTAGGCCATTCGGCCCTTCGGGACTGTGCCGCCATTCAATATGATCGTGCTTGATCATCTAAAATCAGTACCCCATTCCTGCTTTCTCCCCATATCCCTCGATTCCATTAGCCCTAAGAGCTAAGTCTAACTCTCTCTTGAATACATTCAGTTACTCCAGCATTTTGTGTCTATCTTCGGTTTAAACCAGCATCTGCAGTTCCTTCCTGCACATACCTCCTCCGGCAGCCCGTTCCACTCAGCACCCTTTGTGTAAAAAAGTTACCCCTCAGATTCCCATTAAATCTTCCCTTCAACCCCTCAACTGAAAACCATGTCCTCTGGTTCTTGATCCCCCGGTCTGAAGAAGGGCCTCGACCCAAAACGTCACCCATTCCTTCTCTCTCCGAGATGCTGCCTGACCCGCTGAGTTACTCTAGCTTTCTGTGTTTACCTCTTGATCCCCCTACTGTGGGCAAAAGACTCTGTGCATTTAACCGATCTATTCCTGTCATGATTTCGTACATCTCCATAAGATCCCTCTCATTCTCCTGCACTCCAAGGAATAGAATCTTCGCCTGCTCAACCTATCCTTCTAGCTCGATCTTCTCTGAACCCTTTCAAGCTTGTCAACTAGCTTGACAAGACCGCGAGGAATTACACAGAGTTGTGGAGGCAGCCCAGACCATCACACAAACCAACCACCCCTCCATCGACTCCATCCACACCTCACGCTGCCTCGGCAGGGCCAGCAGCACAATCAAGGACCAGTCTCACCCCGGTCACTCCCTCTTCTCCCCTCTCCCATCAGGCAAGAGGTACAGAAGCGTGGAAACGCACACCTCCAGATTCAGGGACCGTTTCTTCCCGGCTGCAATCAGGCAACCGAATAAGACAATAGACAATAGACAATAGGTGCAGGAGTAGGCCATTCAGCCCTTCGAGCCAGCACCGCCATTCAATGCGATCATGGCTGATCACTCTCAATCAGTACCCCGTTCCTGCCTTCTCCCCATACCCCCTCACTCCGCTATCCTTAAGAGCTCTATCCAGCTCTCTCTTGAAAGGATCCAACGAACTGGCCTCCACTGCCTTCTGAGGCAGAGAATTCCACACCTTCACCACTCTCTGACTGAAAAAGTTCTTCCTCATCTCCGTTCTAAATGGCCTACCCCTTATTCTTAAACTGTGGCCCCTTGTTCTGGACTCCCCCAACATTGGGCACATGTTTCCTGCCTCTAATGTGTCCAATCCCCTAATTATCTTATATGTTTCAATAAGATCCCCCCTCATCCTTCTAAATTCCAGTGTATACAAGCCTAATTGCTCCAGCCTTTCAACTGTCCCGTATTAGCCTGGTCGCCAACTGTCCCGTATTAGCCTGGACGCCAACTGTCCCGTATTAGCCTGGTCGCCAACTGTCCCGTATTAGCCTGGACATCCCGTATTTTGGGCTAAATTGGTTTGTCTGGTACATGACCGCCCTTGTCCTCCGCCCCACCCCCACTCTCCCCCTCCTCCCCCCCCTACCCCCACCCTCCCCTCCACCCACTCGGCCGCCACGCCCATTCCCCTCCGTGGAGCCGTTGGCTGCGAAAGGTACTTACCAGTGCCCGTGCGTTCAACGCGGACTGCCGGGGCGGGGCGGGGCGGGGCCGGGCGAGAGGCGAGGGGAGTGGGGAGGGGAGGTGCGAGAGGAGGGGCGAGGGGATGACTGAGCGCGCGGACGGGAGGCGGCGTTGGCGGCGGCCATCTTGTTTTGGCGAGTGTGCAGCAAATGAAGTGGAACGTGGAGCATTGTGACGTCATACGCTGAGGACTTTCAGGAAATGGGTTAGAAAGTGAATTTTTAAACTTTAAAATGTCTTTAGCTTTAAAAATGTAGCTTCAATTTGAATGAGAGTTGTTACATATTATGCCCAGGATAATGGTGAGTAAGGTGGTGCAAAAATGGTGGCGCGATGGTGTAGCGTTTTGGCTGTGCGAAGCACCAAAGTTATGGTGTGCACAAACAAACATACACACGGACAGAGAGTTTTAGTAATACAATACAATATATCTTTATTGCCATTGTACAGGGAGGGGTACAACGAGATTGGGAATGTGCCTCCCATACGATGCAATAATTTAATTAGCTAATCAGTATAAATTTATACAACCCAGTGAAACAAAATTAGAAACAGATTTAAAACAGAATAAAGTGCAAGTAGGTCTGTGCCGGTTCACTGTGCGATGTGACCATCCCGGCTCAGCAGGACCGGTTCATAGCAGCTATGGCCCTGGGGATGAAGCTGTTCCTGAGTCTGGAGGTGCGGGCGTAGAATGCCTTGTATCGTCTGCCCGATGGAAGGAGTTCGAACAGACTGTTGCAGGGGTGTGAAGAGTCTTTGTGGATGCTGGTGGCTTTTCTGAGGCATCGTGTGTTGTAGATGCCCTCCAAGGCTGGTAGCTGTGTTCCGATGGCCCTCTGAACTCTATGGACTACCCGCTGAAGAGCTTTCCTCTCTGCCTCTGTGCAGCTGAGGTACCACACAGGGATGCCATGTGTTAGGATGCTCTCTATGGTGCAGCGGTAGAAGGTCGTCAGCAGCTGTTGGGGTAGACCAGACTTCTTCAGTGTTCTCAGGTAAAACAGTCGTTGCTGTGCCTTCTTGACCAGCGCAGCAGTGTTATTGGACCATGTTAGGTCCTCTGAAATGTGAGTGCCCAGAAACCTGAAGCTGGACACTCTCTCCACACTGTCCCCGTTGATAGAGATCGGGGCGTATTCCCTGTTGTGTGACCTACGGAAGTTGATGATCAGCTCCTTGGTCTTGGAGGTGTTTAGGATAGGAGGGATGGATGGATGGATGGATGGATGGATGGATGGATGGATGGATGGATGGATGGATGGATGGATGGATGGGTGGGTGGGTGGGTGGGTGGGTGGGTGGGTGGGTGGATGGATGGATGGATGGATGGATGGATGGATGGATGGATGGATGGATGGATGGATGGATGGATGGATGGATGGGTGGGTGGGTGGGTGGGTGGATGGGTGGGTGGGTGGGTGGGTGGGTGGGTGGGTGGGTGGGTGGGTGGGTGGATGGATGGATGGATGGATGGATGGATGGATGGATGGATGGATGGATGGATGGATGGATGGATGGATGGATGGATGGATGGATGGATGGATGGAAAGAAAAGAAAAGAAAATCAAATTCCTCGTATGTTGCCAAACTAGAGGGCACAGCTTGAAGGTGAGAGGGGCAAAGTTGAATGGAGATGTACGGGGCGTTTGTTTTTACACAGAGAGTGGTGGGGGGCTGGAATGAGCTGCCAGGCCTGGTGGAGGAAGCACAATGTTGCCGTTTGAGGCTTATACTGCAGACAGGTACCTGAATATTAGGGTTGCCAACTTCCTCACTCCCAAATAAGAGGCAAAGGGTGACCTCACCCAGCCAGCGGCCACGTGCTCCCGCTCCACCAATGGCGGCCGCTCGGGCCAGGATGTGGGTTGCTACGCAACCTCCGTTAGGCGGCGCCCGGGCCTCCGGGACTACAGGGGCCCCTGGGCTACAGTGTCCGGGCCTACAGCGGCCCCCGGGCCTATAGTGTCCGGGCATACAGCGCCCCCTGGGCCTAAACCGCCCCCCGGGCCTACACCGCCCCCCTGGCCTATAGTGTCCAGGCCTACAGCGCCCCCTGGGCCTACACCACCCCCCCCCCCAGGCCTACACCGTCCCCCCGGGCCTATAGTGTCCAGGCCTACAGTGCCCGGGCCTACAGCGGCCCCCAGGCCTAATACAGGACAAGGGCGGTCCCATACGGGACAAACCAATATACGGGATGTCCCGGCTAATACGGGACAGTTGGTAACCCTAGGTGGAGGAGGCACAATGTTGGCGTTTGAGGCCTATCCTTTAGATAGGTACCTGGATGTACATGGGTAAGGATGATGTGGAGGCAAGTAGCAGTTTGTCTTGGGATCTTATTCAGCACAGACATCGTGATTCGAAGGACCTGTTCCCGTTCGGTACTGTTCTGCATACTTTCTTTGTTGCTACAACACTATATTCTGCACTCTGCGTTCTTCCTCGCGATAGCTGAGGTACTCATGTACGATAGAGTACATCACTATCCTTAGATGGGAGAGTCTAGGACCAGAGGGCACAGCCTCAGAATTAAAGGACGTTCATTTAGGAAGGAGATGAGGAGGAATTCCTCTAGTCAGAGGGTGGTGAATCTGTGGAATTCTTTGCCACAGATGGCTGTGGAGGCCACAAGTCAGTGGATATATTTAAGGCAGAGACACTGTATAAACAATAGAATAGACAATAGGTGCAGGAGGAGGCCATTCGGCCCTTCGAGCCAGCACCGTCATTCAATGTGATCATGGCTGATCATTCTCAATCAGTACCCCGTTCCTGCCTTCTCCCCACACCCCCTGACTCCGCTATCCTTAAGAGCTCTATCCAGCTCTCTCTTGAATGCATTCAGAGAATTGGCCTCCACTGCCTTCTGAGGTAGAGAATTCCACAGATTCACAACTCTCTGACTGAAAAAGTTTTCCCTCATCTCAGTTCTAAATGGCCTACCCCTTATTCTTAAACTGTGGCCCCTTGTTCTGGACTCCCCCAACATTGGGAACATGTTTCCTGCCTCTAACCTGTCCAACCCCTTAATAATCTTATATGTTTCGATAAGATCCCCTCTCATCCTTCTAAATTCCAGTGTATACAAACCTAGTCGCTCCAGTCTTTCAACATTAGACAGTCCCGCCATTCCAGGAATTAACCTAGTAAACCTACACTGCACGCCCTCAATAGCAATATACTGTAGATAGATTCTTGATTAGTGTGGGTGTCAGAGGTTATGGGGAGAAGGGAGGAGACCGGGGTTAGGAGGGAGAGAGACCGGGGTTGGGCGGCACGGTAGCGCAGCGGTAGAGTTGCTGCTTTACAGCGAATGCAGCGCCGGAGACTCAGGTTCGATCCTGACTACGGGTGCTGCACTGTAAGGAGTTTGTACGTTCTCCCCGTGACCTGCGTGGGTTTTCTCCGAGATCTTCGGTTTCCTCCCACACTCCAAAGACGTACAGGTATGTAGGTTAATTGGCTGGGTAAAAATGTAAAAATTGTCCCTAGTGGGTGTAGGATAGTGTTAATGTACGGGGATCACTGGGCGGCACGGACTTGGAGGGCCGAAAAGGCCTGTTTCCGGCTGTAGATATATGATATGATATGATATGATAGGTCAGCCATGATTGAATGGCGGAGTGGACTCGATGGGCCAAAATTCTGCTTCTATCACTTATGATCTTATAAGATATTTCTTTCCGCATTGTGTCTGGATAGAAATGGCAATGCTAAACCAATACCAAGAGTCTCGGCGAGCACGAATCTTCTGGGGGTTGAAAGCTAGGGGTCAGGTCCTACAGTCACACAGCGTGGAAACAAGGTCTTCAGCCCAACTTGCCTACGCCAACCAACATGCCCCATCTACACTAGTCAGACTCAGAGTGACACATGGTAGAAACAGGCCCTTTGGCCCAACTTACCCACACCGGCCAACATGTCCGAGCTACACTAGTCCCATCTGCCTGCATTTGGTCCATATCCCTCCAAACCCGTCCTATCCATGTACCTGTCCAACTGTTTCTTAAACGTTGCGATAGTCCCAGCCTCAACTACCTCCTCTGGCGGCTCGTTCCATACACCCACCACCCTCTGTGTGAAAATGTTACCCCTCAGATTCCTATTAAATCTTTTCCCCTTCATCTTAAACCTGTGTCCTCTGGTCCTCGATTCCCCTACTCTGGGCAAGAGACTCTGTGCATCTACCCGATCTATTCCTCTCATGATTTTACACACCTATATAAGATCACCCCTCATCCTCCAGCGCTCCAAGGAATAGAGACCCAGCCTGCTCAACCTCTCCCTGTAGCTCACACCCTCTAGTCCACACGGAGGCCAATTCACTAGATGTTTTCAAGAGTTAGATTTAGCTCTTCGGGCTAATGGAATCAAGGGATGTGGGGATAGGGCAGGAACGGGGTACTGATTCTGGATGATCAGCCATGATCACATTGAATGGCAGTGCTGGCTCGAAGGGCTGAATGGCCTCCTCCTGCACCTATTTTCTACGTCTACAGTCTGGGCCAGGTGCTCCCAGCTCATTACAATTATTAATTAGTGTGTCAGCTGCAGTTAGGGGTTGCCAACTTCCTCACTCCCAAATACGGGACAAGGTGACGTCACCGCCCCGCGCCCCACACACCAAGCCAGCGGCCACTCGCTCCCGCTCCACCAATGGCGGCTGCCCGGGCCTGGAGGCGGGTTGCCTAGCAACCTCCATTAGGCGGCGCCCGGACCTCTACAGCGCCCGGGCCTAATACGGGACAAGGGTGGTCCCGTACAGGACAAACCGGCCACCAAACGGTGGCGCAGCGGTAGAGTTGCTGCCTCACAGCGAATGCAGCGCCGGAGACTCAGGTTCGATCCCGACTACGGGCGCCGTCTGTACGGAGTTTGTACGTTCTCCCCGTGACCTGCGTGGGATTTCTCCGAGATCTTCGGTTTCCTCCCGCACTCCAAAGACGTACAGTTATGCAGGTTAATTGACTGGGCAAATGTAAAAATTGTCCCCAGTGTGTGTAGGATAGTGTTAAGTGTGCGGGGATCGCTGGGCGGCGCGGACTCGGTGGGCCGAAGGGCCTGTTGCCTGGCTGTATATCTAAATCTAAAAACCAATTTAGCCCCAAATGCGGGACGTCCCGGCTAATACACGACAGTTGGCGATCCTCCTCAGCGTCTAAAGTACGTGGGTAGGTGAGGACCGGGGTTGGGGGTCGCTTGGATCTTGGTCAGAAACAAGACGGGGAACGACAGAACCAGCAGATTTTATTGTGCACTATGTACAATTCCAGCTATTAAAATTTTATACAATATATACAAATTTAAATAACCAACCACAAAGCCCTCACCCGCTAATGAGCGTAGATTTAAACGCAAGTAATCTATGCAAGAACCCCAGCCTTGGGAGTGGCAGAGAGGAGGTTATTTGTGCCAGGTCTTGACTGCCCCCCCCCCCAAATGCATGCTGGGCACCTGACCCCAAGCCAAGCTGGTGAGCCTCACCCCTCCCCAGTCTGTGGGTCGAAGGAGAGGGGTCGGAGAGGCAATAACTCCCCAAAGTTCTCTCTGGGAGGGAGTGCAGGTGTGTGCCGGAAAGAAAACTGCAGACGCTGGTTTAGAAATCGAAGGTGGACACAGAAAAATGGCTGGCAGCGGGTCAGGCAGCATCTCTGGAGAGAAGGAACTGAGAGACCCGAAACGTCACCCATTCCTTCTCTCCAGAGATGCAGCCCGACCCGCTGAGTCTCTCCAGCATTCTGTGTCTTAACAAGGAACTGCAGATGCTGGTTTGTACCCAAGGTGAGACACAACGACGCGCTGGGAGGACTCAGCTGGCAGGGCAGCATCTCTGGATACTTTGTGCCCCCCCCCCCCCCCACACCCAAATAGAGATGCTGCCTGACCTGCTGAGTTAATCCAGCACTGAGTCGGTCCGCAAACTGGGAGGAAGTCTTTTTGTTAGAGTGTGTGAAACAGGAGAGGTGTTAAAACCAAACAGCGGATCCCAAGGCAGGATGGTCCAAACGTGGACGCTGACCATGTTCGGCAGCTGGTGGTCACTTAATGTGCAAGAAGGAACTGCAGATGCTGGCTTAAACCGAAGGGCAAGACACAAAAACGCCGGAGTAACTCAGCGGGACGGGCAGCAGCATCTCTGGAGAGAAGGAACGGGTGACGTTTCGAGTCGAGACCCTTCTTCAAGTCGACCGTGAGGGCGCGGAAGGCAAGACCCCAGGTTCCTTGACAGAAAGGTTGTGTTACGTGGAGAATATCTATACGCAAACACACACACTTTTGCTACGCAGAGCTGGAAGGATAACACGTTCAAGTGGGGAAGGCGAGTGTAAATTCCAGATGCTGCCCGTCCTGTCGAGTTACTCCAGATTTCTGTGTCTAGCTTCGGTGGTTACTTAATCCTGCCAATTGTCCCCCAGTACTGGGCCTCTTCCAGATAGTTGAGCACCAGGACAAAGCTTGCAGCACTAAATGGCCAATTCCAACCAGAGGCGTTTGCCGAATGCAGGGTCTGAGAGGGAGGGACTGGGGCAGACCCCAACCCCGGACTAACCTCTTACTCCAGGAGGAAGTGTCAGGAGACGTAGCCGTCTCTGCACGCCTTCTCCAGCAGTGCTGGCATCGAGTGGCAAGTCAGGTGGACGACAATGGGGGAAGTGGGCAATGGTGCAGGGTCCTGTTTCCAGTCAGAGGGAGAGAAAGGAGGAGGAAGAGGCAGATAAAAACAGGGAGGGAGAGAGAGGGAAGAGAAAAGGAGAGAGAGAGAGAGAGAGAGAGGTGAGAAAAGGAAAGAGGGGAGAGAAAAGGAAAGAGAGGAGAGAGAAGGAAAGAGAGAAAAGGAAAGAGAGAGAAAAGGAGAGAGAAAGAGAGGAAGGGAGAGAGAGAAAGGGAGAGGAGAGAAAAGGAGAGAGAGAGGAGAGAAATGGAGAGGTGAGGAGAAAAGGAAAAAGAGAGGAGAGGAGAGAAGATAAAAGGAGAGAGAAGGAAAGAGAGGAGAGAAAGGGAAAGAGAGAGAGAGGAGAGAAAAGGAGAGAGAGAGAGAAAAGAAAGAGAGAGAGAGGAGAGAAAAGGAGAGAGGAGAGAAAAGGAGAGAGAGAGAGAGGAGATAAAAGGAGGGAGAGAGAGAGAGAAAAGGAGGAGAGAAAAGGAAAGAGACAGAGGGAGGGAAAGAGACAAATATCCACCCTCCAACACACTCCCTCCCACTGGCGGTCTTCATCGATGGACCCCCTCCTCTCGCAGGGAGAGCCTTTCCTGACCCACCCCCTCTTAAAGAAGGGTCTTCTCCCCACAAGACAGACCAATGGACCCTCTCTCACAGGGGGAAGGGTCTTGACCAGACCCCTCTAAGGGGGGTGTGGGGGGGGGGGTCTTCAAGTGGGAAGGGGAAACGAGGGCAGAGGATTGAAGCGCTCCTCAGCGAAGTTCTCCCAGGAGCGAGGATCGTCTTGTCCGGGGGGGGGGGGGGGGCGTGGGGAATTCTTCCGAGGTAATGACTCTCAAACACTCCAAACTCCGCGGCACTAACGGCCAAGAGGGCCAAGGCGGCTGGCGAGCATCTTTTTCCCTGGGACCAAAAGGTCAAAATACCGAAGCAACTCCAGTGAGGCGGGAAGAAAAGGCGAGGCGAGGCGAGGAGCAAACCCGATCCGATCCCAGCCCAAAGCCGCCGACCGCCAGAAGGACATACAACGTGAAACGGGGGCTCAGAGGAACCCAGAGCAAAGACACTAGAGGAGCAAGATGGACCACTCCATCGAAATCGCCCAGTGGGGTACGCAAAGGAGCGCGTCCGCCATTTTAGTAGGCAAACCCCGCCGTTCGCTCTGCCTCTCGCAGTGTAATCAGTGTTGTGGGGGAACAGTATGTGTGACGATACCATTAAAATGCAGAATGTATCTCATCTATCAAATTCACAGATTTTAGTTTTTTTTCTTTTTGAAGGTTTCTGCCCACTAAAATGGCCGCCGCGACGTACTACGGTTTTCAGGGTCGAGTGGTCTATCTTGCTCTGCTCTATTATCTTTGGCCCAAAGTAATGGCTTAACTGAGGCCCGGCCCACCCCCCCCCAGCCCCAAACGAGCCGGAGACCCACGACGTACACGCACTGGGGTGGCGTCGAAGGAGATCGCGCAAAGGTGGCCAACTAGTGCCAGACGAGACAGGAGGAAGGCCGCAGGCCTAAGGCCCCCTTCTCCCGCACAGCGGCCTTCACGTGGCCTCCCACCGCTCCGGCCTCGAGAGTCACGCTCGATCCCGCGAGGCACGGGACTGCCGCCACCGCCGCCGTCTACCACGGGCCACCACCGACGGCTCCTAATTTTCGAAGGGGGGGGGGGGGGGGAAGGGGAAGGAGTTAGAGGGGGTGGGCGGTGGAGATAAGGCGCTTTTTAAAAAAACAAAAAATCTCCCCTCAATTTAAGCGCCGCGCGAGGAAGCGTTCTAGGCCCGAGCGTGGATAAACGCCGGCAACCCTCCCCATCGAGGGTGTGAAGCCTCTCTTCGAAAGGAAGGCCTCTCTTCGAAAGGAAGGCCTCTCTTCGAAAGGATGGGCCGTCCTTTTCTTTCCTCTCTGCTCGGGGGGGAGGGGCGACTTTGCGCTGGCCTTTCGCCGATCGAGAGGGAGACAGAGGGGTGGGGGTGGGAATTGTGGGTAGGTGGGAGGGGAACTGGCTTTGGAGAGAGTATGGGGGGGGGGGGGGGGGGGGGGAGGAGGCCTGCTTCAACCTCGTTACAGATCTAAAGCCGCACTGCCCGATTATCTGCCCGCACGTTATCTAACTCGCTCCCCACAGATCCACAACCGAACTGCCGATTAAACGTTGCAGCGTTTTTGCTCCTAACTCCTGTGGTTCGAACAAGAGGGCCTCACGTCTAACAAAACAGCAAAGGGGGGGGGGGGGGGGGGTGAGTGACAGTCTCTCTGATCAGGCCTGCAAAAGCCTTTCCAGCAACTCCCCCGCACGAAAAACACAGAGGTGCAATGAACAACCGAACTTCAAAGTGAAAAATATTCTTCGACAAGGGCTCAAACTAAAATTAAACTGCTTGAAGCAAAGGAAAAATCGATGTTAATCCAGCAGCGACATTAATCCCAAAGCCTGGAGCTAGTTTCATCACCCATGTTCTCAGGTAATTGATGGCCCATTTTCCTTGTACGACACCCTTTCCATCTGATCAGTCTGAAGAAGGGTCTCCACCCGAAACGTCACCCATTCCTTCTCTCTCGAGATGCTGCCCGGCCCGCTGAGTTACTCCAGCATTTTGTGAATAAATCGATTTGTACCAGCATCTGCAGTTATTTTCTTATACCCTATCCAAAGCAACTGACAGGGAACATTATTAACGAGACACACAAAATGCCGGAGTAAATCAGCGGGACAGGCAGCATCTCTAGATTGGTGGAATGGGTTGGGGGGGGGGGGGGGGGGGAAGAAAACTGCAGACGCTGGTTCAAATCGAAGGTAGACACAAAATGGTGGAGTAACTCAGCGGGTCAGGCAGCGTCTCGGGAGAGAAGGAACGGGTGGCAATTCAGTACGAAGAAGGGTCCCGACCAGAAACGTCACCCATTCCTTCTCTCCAGAGATGCTGCCTGACCCGCTGAGTTACTCCAGCATTTTGTGCCAACCTTCGAGGGGGAATGGGGGGACGTTTTCGGGTCAAGACACCTTCTTCCGACCCGAAACGTCGCCCAGTCCTCCTCTCCAGTCTTCCTGTCCCGCCGAGTTACTCCGGCACTTCGGCGTAAACCAGCACCTGCGGTTCCTTCCCCGACATTATTGCTCCCCCAGATCTCCTCTCTGTCAAACTCAAGGATAAACAGAAGACCACCGCACATTTTTTTTTTAGTGGCTTACGTTTCCTCCGAACCGTCTCGCAAAATACTATTTCCAGGTGACCTGCTCCAAGTATTCAGCCAAAGGAGAGGGGAGGAACTGTTTAGTTTGGAGATACAGCGCGGAAACAGGCCCTTCGGCCCACCGGGTCCGCGCCGACCAGCGATCCCCGCACACTAACACTATCCCGCACCCACGAGGGACAATGTTTACATTTTTACCCAGCCAATTAACCTACAAACCTGCACGTCTTTGGAGTGCGGGAGGAAACCGAAGATCTCGGAGAAAACCCACGCAGGTCACGGGGAGAACGTGCAAACTCCGTACAGACGGCGCCCGCAGTTGGGATCGAACCCGGGGCATTCGCTGTGAGGCGGCAACTCTACCGCTGCGCCACCGTGACCGCCCGCCCAGACGTACAGGTTAGTAGGTTAATTGGCTTGATAAATGTAAACATTGTCCCCCAGTGGGTGTAGGAGAGTGTTAGTGTGCGGGGATCGCTGGTCGGCGCGGACCCGGTGGGCCGAAAGGGCCCGTTTCCGCGCTGTATCTCTAAACTATCCCGCGGGTGCTGGAATTTGGAGCAAATCTCGGCATCTGCAGAGGGAGTGGACAGACGCCATTTTGGGTCGGGATGGAAATATTCTTCTTCAGACTGATGGGGAGGATCGTGGGCCGAAAACGTCACCCGCCCAATTCCCTCCTCAGTTTGCTGCCCGGCCTGCCAAGTTCCTCCGGCATTATGTTCCGGAAGGAACTGCAGATGCTGGTATACGACGGGAGATCGGACGCGATACGCTGGAACGACTCAGCGGGACGGGCAGCATCTCTGGGGAGAAGGAAAGTGCGACCTTTCAGGTCCGAAGATGGGTCTAAGGTCCGAAACGTCACCCGCTCCTTCTCTCCAGAGATGCTGACGATCGATTGTGTTTTTGGTTTTCGGTGACAGCGAGGAGGGTTAATAATGGCCGGCTTAGAACGAGAAGATGCTGGGTCAAGGAAGTTCCTGTAACGGCAGCAGGACAAAACTTCCACGTCTACAGTGGTTTCAGACATTCCCCACTGCCAGACTCGGTCAGTCTGTGCACTAAAGGCCTGGAGCGGCTCGGAACTAAGCAGTTCTGTCCGGGGTAAATAATGGGATGTCACTGAATGAGCCACAAGGGCTGCCATTGGTTTCAGGGCTTGGCTCTGAAGCAATGCAGATGGGTTCACATTAGGGTTGCCAACTGTCCCGTATTAGGCGGGACATCCCACATATTGGGCTAAATGGGTTTGTCCCGTATTAGGCCTGGGGGGGCGCTGTAGGCCCGGACACTGTAGGCCCGGACACTGTAGGCCCGGGGGCCACTGTAGGCCCGGGGGCCACTGTAGGCCCGGGGGCCACTGTAGGCCCAGATACTGTAGGCCCGGGTGGCGCTGTAGGCCCAGACAGTGTAGGCCCGGGAGCCGCTGTACGCCAGGACACTAGGCCCGGACAGTGTAGGCCTGGAGGCCCGGGCGCCGCCTAACGGAAGTGGCGTAGCAACCCGCCTCCCGGTCCGGGCGGCCGCCATTGGTGGAGCGGAAGCACGTGGACGCTGGCTGGGTGAGGCCAGGTGGGGCGCGGGCGGGGGGTGACGTCAACTTTTGTCCCTTATTTGGGAGCGAGAAAGTTGGCAGCCCTAGTTCACACGAGCCCATGGGCGCTTGGCGGAGAGAAACTGGTATCATCAAAGGGTGGGGGGGGGGGGGTGGAAGAGCCTGGCGGGGTGGCGTTGAGGACCATGTCAAAATCCAGACCAGCCACGATTTAGAGACAGAGAAAGAGGAAAAATAAAACTAAGCCTAGTGGTGTTTCGGTCGGTCCGAGTGAAGAGGACAGGACAAGAGATGGCAGCTGGTGTACGGTTTACTGGAGTAAACCCGCTCTTTGTGGAGGATTAGCGATGAAGATTGGGTCTCGGGTTAGCCGGAGAGTCGATGGCACTTGGCGCCAATGTCACGGGGTTGCCACGGGCGGGGCAACCGGTCGAGGACCCCACCCAGACTTCCCTCACGCACACACGCACGTCCCGGTCGACTTTCCTGGCCTTTCCCCTCCCCCCCACCACCACCATCGAGGTCGGTAGCCAGCGGTTAGATCGGCGCGCCGGGCTGCTCCAGCTTCCGTAGCCGCCTCCGCCGCAGTTCCGCCGTGTCGGGCTCCCCCAGGGGGCCGTCCCCGTCAATGGCGTCGTCGTCGTCCCCGCCGCGGTGAGGCGAATCCGGCGCGGTGTAGCCCACGGCCCCTTCCAGATCGCTCGGCCCTGCACACCGGGGGAAAGATGGAGACACACGGTCACTTGGTGGTCGACACCTGCCCCCCTCCTGCACCACGCAAAGTACAGACGCCCCCACCCACCAACTTAAACGACAAGAGACCGGCACAGACGCCATTCAGTGCTCGGCGATAGACACAAAACGCTGGCGTAACTCAGCGGGACGGGCAGCATCTCTGGAGAGAAGGAGCGGGTGACGTTTCGAGTCGAGACCCTTCTTCAGTCTGAGAGCCACCGCCAGGAACAAGGGAAGAATTGGTGTGAAGGGACCATAAAGGAGGAACCGACGTGAGGAGCGCATTAAAGGACACGGCGCGGGGGAACATTAAAGGACACGGCCCGGGGGAACATTAAAGGACACGGCCCGGAGGAACATTAAAGGACACGGCCTGGGGGAAATTTAAAGGACACGGCGCAGGGGAACATTAAAGGATACGGCGCGGGGAACATTAAAGGAGAACACGGCGCGGGGGAACATTAAGGGACACGGCCCGGGGGAACATTATAGGACACGGCGCGGGGGAACATTAAGGACACGGCCCGGGGGAACATCAAAGGACACGGCGCGAGGGGGACCGCAAAAGAGGAACACCGTGTGGGAGGAGGGGGAGGGGAAAGAGAGGACACAGGAGGACCTGGCGTGGGGATGGGGTGAACACAGGAGGACCCAGCGCGGGATAACTTGTAACGTTGTCACCGCCCTTTAGGTGGCGACTCTTCGCATACCTTAGGTGGGGCTAGACGAAGACTTTCACTGCAACTTGTCAAGTGCGACAGTATTAATTCGTTCATAATGGAGAGATAACACACACACACTCCGGTTATCGAGGTTATCGTTATCTAAGTGTAGCCTCGCGTGATTCAGCCGGCCGCTAAGTGGCGGTTTACCTATTTCCTCGGGTGTCGGTGCCGCTTCCGTCGGGGTGTTGTCGGCCGCTGGAGCGGGAGGGGGAGGGGGAGACGCTCCCGGCGAACCCGCCTGCGCTCCCGATGCCGGCTCCGGCGTCTCCGTGCTGGGCGCCGCTCGGTCAGTCGCTGTTGGCCTGGGTGGGCTAGAGAGAGAGGGAGAGGGGGAGAGAGAGAGAGAGAGAGGCAGCAGAGTGAAGCCCTGAACACCGAGACTCTCCCCAGCCCGACTCCCAGTCACTGGGTAGACGCACAATCGCTGGAGTAACTCAGCGGGACGGGCAGCATCTCTGGATAGAAGGAATGGGTGACGTTGCGGGTCGAGAATTGGCCTCCACTGCTTTCCGAGGCAGCGAATTCCACAGATTCACAACTCTCTGACTGAGAAAGTTTTTCCTCATCTCCGTTCAAAACGGCCGACCCCTTATTCTTAAACTGTGTGGCCCCTGGTTCTGGACTCCCCCAACATTGGGAACATGTTTCCTGCCACTAACGTGTCCAACCCCTTAATAATCTTATATGTTTTAATAAGATCCCCTCTCATCCTTCTAAATTCCAGTGTATACAAGCCTAGTCGCTCCAGTCTGTCAACATACGACAGTCCCGCCATTCCAGGAATTAACCTAGTAAACCTACGCTGCACGCCCTCAATAGCAAGAATATCCTTCCTCAAATTTGGAGACCAAAACTGCACACAGTACTCCAGGTGCGGTCTCACTAGGGCCCTGTACAACTGCAGAAGGACCTCTTTGCTCCTATACTTAACTTCTCTTGTTATGAAGGCCAACATTCCATTGGCTTTCTTCACTGCCTGCTGTACCTGCATGCTTCCTTTCAGTGACTGATGCACTAGGACACCCAGATCTCGTTGTACGTCCCCTTTTCCTAACTTGACACCATTCAGATAATAATCTGCCTTCCTATTCTTGCCACCAAAGTGGATAACCTCACACTTATCCACATTAAACTGCATCTGCCATGCATCCGCCCACTCACTCACACAACCTGTCCAAGTCACCCTGCAACCTCATAGCATCTTCCTCACAGTTCACACTGCCAACCAGCTTTGTGTCATCTGCAAATTTGCTGGAGAGGAACGTGGATCACATGGAGGCAGAGACTACTTTAACTTGGCTTCACGCTCGGCACGAAGTAGGCCGAAAGGCTTGTTCTGTGCTGTGTTTTTTTAAGAGGCTTTTGGAAAGGCACATGGAAGTGGTGGTAATGGAAGGATATGGCTCACTGGGGGGCAGAAGAGATCAGTTTGACTTGATCTCATGTTCAGCACAAACATTATGAGTTGAAGGGTTTGTTCTTGTGCTATATTTTCTGTTTTAAAAGAGTCTTTTAGATCGGCAGATGGAAGTGGAGGGAATGAAGGGATATGGATCATGTGCAGGCCGAGGTTAGTCTAACGGTGTCATGTATGGCTCGGACAATGTGGGCCGATAGTAGGGGTTGCCAACTATCTCACTCCCAAATAAGGGACTAAAGGTGACGTCACCGCCCCGCGCCCCCGCGTGACCTCACCCAGCCAGCGGCCGCGCGCTCCCGCTCTACCAATGGCGGCCGCCCGGGCCGACAGGCGGATTGCTACGCAACCTTCCTTTAGGCGGCGCCCGGGCCTACACTTGTCCCCCGAGCCTACACTTGCCCCGCCCCCCCCCGGGCCTACACTTGTCCCCCGGGCCTCCACTTGTCCCCCCGGGCCTTCACTTCTCCCCCCGGGCCTACACTTGTCCCCCGGGCCTACACTTGTCCCCCCGGGCCTACACTTGCCCCGGGCCTACACTTGCTCCCCCGGGCCTACACTTGTACCCCGGGCCTACACTTGTCCCCCCGGGCCTACACTTGTCCCCCCGGGCCTACACTTGCCCCCCCGGGCCTACACTTGCCCCCCCGGGCCTACACTTGCCCCCCCGGGCCTACACTTGTTCCCCGGGCCTACACTTGCCCCGGGCCTACAGCACCCCCCCGGGCCTAATACGGGACAAGGGCAGTCCTGTAGGGGACAAACCAATTTAGCCCAAAATACGGGATGTCCCGGCTAATACAGGACAGTTGGCAACCCTAGACGAAAGGCTTGTTCTGCGCTGTGTCGTTTAAGAGGCTTTTGGATCGGCACAAGGAAGTGTAGGGAATGGCGGGACATGGATCACGCGGAGATCAGTTTGACTTTGATATGGCGTTCGGCACCGACGCGGTGGGCCGAAGGGCCTGCGGCCCCCCAATGCCCACCTGAGTGTGGCCACCACGGAGAGGTACTGGTGGATCTGGACCATGGCGGCGTCGAGCAGCGTGTGGATGTTCTGCAGGCACTGGAGCCGGGCCTCCAGGTTCTGCCGCTCCTGGCCTTCCATCGCACGCAGCTCTTCGTCCGTCAGCCCGGAAAACCCGGACGGGGGCATCGGCATCGGAGGCATCGCTAAGGGAGGGGGGGGGGGGGGGGGGGGGGAAAGAGAAGAGCTTTAGGTTTATTCTCATCACCTACAGATACAGTTGGCAAGCTTTGTTCAGATCAGACAGTACGATGAACTGCGGTCAGTTCCAGATGCAGGAAAAATGTTTAGAAGGATGAGAGGGGAATCTTATAGAGACGTATAAAATTATAAAAGGACTAGACAAGCTAGAAGCAGGAAAAATATTTAGGATAGACAACAGGTGCAGGAGGAGGCCATTCGGCCCTTCGAGGCACCACCGCCATTCAATGTGATCATGGCTGATCATTCTCAATCAGTACCCCGTTCCTGCCTTCTCCCCATACCCCCTGACTCTGCTATCCTTAAGAGCTCTATCTAGCTCTCTCTTGAATGCATTCAGATAATTGCCCTCCAATGCCTTCTGAGGCAGAGAATTCCACAGATTCACAACTCTCTGACTGAAAAGGTTTTTCCTCGTCTCCGTTGTAAATGACCTACCCCTTATTCTTAAACTGTGGCCCCTGGTTCTGGACTCCCCCAACATTGGGAACATGTTTCCTGCCTCTAACGTGTCCAACCCCTTAATAATCTTATACGTTTCGATAAGATCTCCTCTCATCCTTCTAAAACATTTCATGATCAGACAGTACGATGAACTGCGGTCAGTTCCAGATGCAGAAAAAATGTTTAGAAGGATGAGAGGGGATCTTATAGAGACGTATAAAATTATAAAAGGACTGGACAAGCTAGATGCAGGAAAAATGTTCCCAATGTTGGGGGAGTCCAGAACCAGGGGCCACACACACACAGTCTAAGAATAAAGGGGAGGCCTTTTAAAACTGAGGCGAGAAAAAAAAACTTTTTCACCCAGAGTTGTGAATCTGTGGAATTCTCTGCCACAGAAGGCAGTGGAGGCCAATTCACTGGATGAATTTAAACGAGAGTTATATCGAGCTCTAGGGGCTAGCGGAATCAAGGGATACGGGGAGAAGGCAGGCATGGGTTACTGATTGTGGATGATCAGCCATGATCACAATGAATGGCGGTGCTGGCTCGAAGGGCCAAAATGGCCTCCTCCTGCACCTATTTTCTATGTTTCTATGTTCGGGGCACCGTGTTACAGGAAAAAAGGTCAAGCTTGAAAGGGTTCAGCGAAGATTCACGAGGATGTTGCCAGGACTAGAGGGTGTGAGCTACAGGGAGAGGTTGAGCAGGCTGGGTCTCTATTCCCTGGAGCGCTGGAGGATGAGAGGAGATCTTAGAGGTGTACAAAATCATGAGAGGAATAGCACAGAGTCTCTTGCCCAGAGGTTGGGGGGGAAATCGAGGACCAGAGGAAATAGGTTCAAGGTGAAGGGGAAAAGATTCAATAGGAATCTGAGGGGTAACTTTTTCCACACAGAGGGTGGCGGGTGTATGGAACGAGCTGCCGGAGGAGGTAGTTGAGGCTGGGACTATCCCAACGTTTAGGAAACAGTTGGACAGGTACATGGCTAGGGATAGGACAGGTTTGGAGGGATATGAACCAAACGCGGGCTGGTGGGACTAGTGTAGCTGGGACGTGTTGGCAGGTTGGGTCGAAGGGCTCTACTCTACACAAAGATACGACAAAGGCAGACACAAAATGTTGGAGTAACTCAGCGGGGCAGTCAGGCAGCATCTCGGGAGAGAAGGAACGGGCGACATTTCGGGTCGAGACCTGATGGTCGTCCATTCCTTCTCTCCCGAGGTGCTGCCTGACTGACCCGCTGGGTCACTCCAGCATTTTGTGCCCACCTTCGATTTAAACCAACATCTGCAGTTTCTACTCCTACACAAAGGCAACAAAGTCGGACTCAAGTACCGGGCGGCACTGAGGCCCAGCTGCTGCCTTGCAACACCAGGTACCCGGGCTGTGTCGTGTAGTCTCGTATCGGAGAGGGACCAACCTGCCTTCTTGGCGGTCGCCCACAGCGTGGACGGTCCACGACCGAACGTCGGCAATGGTAAGAGTTCACGAACGAGGAGCGAACTGTCTCGGAACGGAGGTGAAGAGGGGAACGGGCGGGGAGGGAGGGGAGGGGCTTTATCATGTGATAGGAGCAGAATTAGGCCATTCGGCCCATCAAGCCTACACCACCATTCAATCAAGGGTGATCTATCTCTCCTAACCAAGAGGAAGATGTTTGAACTTTGTTGCCTTCCAATAGACAATAGGTGCAGGAGGAGGCCATTCGGCCCTTCGAGCCTGTACGCACCGCCATTCAATGTGATCATGGCTGATCATCACAGTGAGGAATGTGGAATCCGCTATGGTGGATGTTTATGTTAAATTTTACTTTGTGCGGCTGTGTGTCTTGTTGCTTTTCACTCAGGATGGCCGTGTGGTAACTCAAATTTCACGGTACCTTAATTGGTACACGTGGCAATAAATTGATCTTGAAATCTTGAACCCCATTCTCCTGCCTTCTCCCCGTAACACCCGACACCCGCACTAATCAAGAATCTATCTATCTCTCCATTAAATATACCCACTGACTTGTGGCCTCCACAGCCGTCTGTGGCAACGAATCCCACAGATTCACCGCCCTCTGACTGAAGAAATTCCTCCTCGTCTCCTTCCTAAAGGAACGTCCTTTAATTCTGAGGCCGTGCCCTCTGGTCCTAGACTCTCCCACTAGTGGAAACATCCTCTCCACATCCACTCTATCCAGGCCGCCCATTGTTTGGCACGTTTCAATAAGGTCCCCCCCAACAGTCTTCTGAACTCCAGCGTATTGTAGAGGTTACTTAAAGCCGGAGAATTCAATGTTCACGCAGTTGGGTTGCGAGCTACCCAAGTGGAATAAGAGGCGCTGTTCCTCCAGTTTGTTTGTGGCCTTACTCTGGCAATGGGGAATAATGGGGGGGGCCACACAGACAGGCTTGAAGGAGGCGCGCGGAAGTGTGGGGCCCTCACAGACAGGCTTAAAGGGGGCGTGGGAAAGTGTGGGGGCCACACCGACAGGCTTAAAGGGGGCGCGGGAAAGTGTGGGGCCCGCACAGACAGGCTTAAAGGCGGCGCGGGGAAGTGTGGAAGGAACTGGGAAGTGGGGGCGCACCAACAGGCTTAAAGGGGGCGCGGGGAAGTATGGGCCCCGCACAGACAGCTTAAAGGGGGCGCGGGGAAGGTTGGGGTCACACTGACAAGCTTAAAGGGGGCACGGGGAAGTATGGGCCCACACAGACAGGCTTAAAGGGGGCGCAGGGAAGTGTGGAAGGAGGCTGGGAAGATGGGCACACTGACAGGCTTAAAGGGGGCGCGGGGAAGTATGGGGCCGCACAGACAGGGTTAAAGAGGGCGCGTGGAAGCGTGGGCCCCGCACAGACAGGCTTAAAGGGGTCGCGGGGAAGTGTGGGGGCCACACTGACAAGCTTAAAGGGGGCGCGGGGAAGTATGGGCCCACACAGACAGGGTTAAAGGGGGCGCGGGGAAGTATGGGGCCGCACAGACAGGGTTAAAGGGGGCGCGTGGAAGCGTGGGCCCCGCAGACAGTCTTAAAGGGGGCGCAGGGAAGTGTGGGGGCCACACTGACAAGCTTAAAGGGGGCGCGGGGAAGTATGGGCCCACACAGACAGGGTTAAAGGGGGCGCGGGAAAGTATGGGGATGCAGACAGGCTTAAAGGGGGCGCGGGGAAGTATGGGGCCACACAGACAGGCTTAAAGGGGGCACGGAGAAGTGGGAGGCCACACCAACAGGCTTAAAGGGGGTGCAGGGAAGTATGGGGCCGCACAGACAGGGTTAAAGGGGGCGCGTGGAAACGTGGGGCCCGCACAGACAGGCTTAAGGGGGCGTGGGGAAGTGTGGGGCCCCTCACAGACAGGCTTAAAGGGCGCGGCGAAGTGTGGAGCTCGCATTGACAGGTTTAAAGGGGGCGCGGGAAGCCCTCGGCAAGCACGCACGCCCACCCCTTTCACCCTTACCGAACGGAGGTGGCGGCATTCCCACCCACGGAGCCGTTGGGAACGGTGGGAATGTGAAAGGAAATCCTGGGATCGAGCCCGCGGGCGGTGCTTCCAAGCCGGGCCCTGCCATGGCGTCTCCGGTCCGTGAGGAATCGCCAGTAGCGGCTGGAGTTTTGAAAGAAAATCAAACAGGCATTGTTAATTAATCAAAGCAGACGTGTGTGTGTGTGTGCGCGTGTGTGTGTGCGCGTGTGTGTGTGCGCGTGTGTACGTCTGAGTGTGTACGCCTGCGTGTACGTGTACATATATATATATATAGAATTTCTTTTTTGTTTATTATATTGTTTAGAGTGGGGTAGCGGGACTGCCGCCTCACAGCGCCAGAAACCCGGGTTCGATCACGACCACGGGTGCTGTCTGTACGGAGTTTGTACGTTCTCCCCATGGGTTTTCTCCGGGCGCTCCGGTTTCCTCCCTCACTCCAAAGACGTCCAGGTTTGTAGGTTAATTGGCTTGGAGAAATGTTTAAAAAATTGCTCCCTAGATTGTTGGGCGGCGTTAATGCGCGGGGATCGCTGGTCGGCGCGGACTCGCTGGGCCGAAGGGCCTGCTGTTTGCGCGCCGTATCGTCATTAAACCAAACCCCCCCGTCCTTCCAAACTCCAGCGAGTGCAGGCCCAGTGCCGACAAACGCTCATCGTCATGTCTTAACCCACTCATTCCTGGGATCGTTCTCGTGAACCTCCTCTGGACCCTCTCCAGAGCCAGCACGCCCTTCCTCAGACACGGGGCCCCAAAACCAAAGATAACAGAGCAGAGCAAGGCAGACCACTCGACCCTAAAAAACGTAGTGCGTCACGGCGGCCATTTTAGTGGGCAGAAACTTGCAGAAACATTTAAAAAGAAAAACAAAAATCTGTGAATTGATAGATGAGATGTATTCTGCATTTTAATGGTATCATCACACACGCTGTCCCCCCACAACACTGATTGCACTGCAAGAGGCAGAGCGAACGGCGGGTTTTGCTTACTAAAATGGTGGGGTTTTGCATACTAAAATGGTGGGGTTTTGCATACTAAAATGGTGTGGTTTTGCTTACTAAAATGGTGGGGTTTTGCTTACTAAAATGGTGGGGTTTGCTCACTAAAATGGTATGGTTTGCTTACTAAAATGGTGGGTTTTGCTTACTAAAATGGTGGGGTTTTGCTTACTAAAATGGTGGGTTTTGCTTACTAAAATGGTGGGGTTTGCTTACTAAATGGTGGGGTTTGCTTACTAAAATGGTGGGGTTTTGCTTACTAAAATGGCTCCTTTGCGCACTGCACTTCAGTGTAGGCGATTTCGATGGAGTGGTCCATCTTGCTTCGCTCTGTTATCTTTGCCAAAATGGCTCACAATATTCCACACGTGGTCCGACCAGCGGTTCACAGAGCCTCGACATTACATCCCTGCTTTGAGATTCTAGCCCCGTCGAAATAAACCCTCTCATTCCTGGCATCACTCTCTCGTAAAGCCTCACCATCGATGTGGGTTTTCGAGAGACTCTTGGTCGCTGCCTTTCTGCGCTTCTCGCGCGCTCGGACGCTTTTTGATTCCATCGACACATCGAAGGAGAGACGGGGAACTGATGGAGATACGATGCCAGCGCCCCAGGGGCCTTCTCCAACTCTGCCTGGGGACTGTGACCTGGCTCGGGCCTGACCGCACGTTAGAGGGGGTGGGCGGGTTGCCCCTCTGTGAGGTCACATGGGGGGGGGGGGTGACGGAGACCCTGCCTGCAACAGGAGGGAGAGAGAGAGAGAGAGAGAGAGGGGGAGAAGGGGAGAGGGGGAGAGGGAAAGAGAGAGAGAGGGGAGAAGGAAAGAGGGAGGGAGGGGGGAGAGGGAGAGAGGGAGGGAGAGGGGGAGAGGGGGAGAGGGGGAGAGAGAGAGAGAGAGAGAGAGAGAGAGAGAGAGAGAGAGAGAGAGAGAGAGAGAGAGAGAGAGAGAGAGAGAGAGAGAGAGAGAGGAGAGGGAGGTGAGAGGGAGAGAGAGGGGAGAGAGGGGGAGAGAGGGGGAGAGAGGGGGAGAGAGGAGGGGGAGAGAGGAGGGGGGAGAGAGGAGGGGGAGAGGGAGGGGGAGAGAGGAGGGGGAGAGAGGAGGGGGAGAGAGGAGGGGGAGAGAGGAGGGGGAGAGAGGAGGGGGAGAGAGGAGGGGGGAGAGAGGAGGGGGAGAGAGGAGGGGGAGAGAGGAGGGGGAGAGAGGAGGGGGAGAGAGGAGGGGGAGAGAGGAGGGGGAGAGAGGAGGGGGGAGAGAGGAGGGGGAGAGAGGAGGGGGAGAGGAGGAGGGGGGAGAGAGGAGGGGGAGAGAGGAGGGGGGAGAGAGGAGGGGGAGGAGAGAGGAGGGGGAGAGAGGAGGGGGGAGAGAGGAGGGGGGAGAGAGGAGGGGGAGAGAGGAGGGGGAGAGAGGAGGGGGAGAGAGGAGGGGGGAGAGAGGAGGGGGAGAGAGGAGGGGGAGAGAGAGGGGGGAGAGGGGAGAGAGAGAGGGGAGGTGAGAGAAAGAGGGGGGGAGAAAGGGAGAGAGAAAGAGAGAGAGAAAGAAAGAGAGCGAGAGAAAGAAAGAGAGAGAGAAGAGATGATCGGCCATGATCACATTGAATGGCGGTGCTGGCTCAAAGGGCCGAATGGTCCTCCTCCTGCACCTATTCCCCTCTCCCCCCCTCTCTCTCAAAGCGCAGGCTGGGCGATCGCTTCGTTTTTCTTTCGGCCTAACTCCCAGTACACCTCAGAATGCAAGTTCGCAGGTCTTTGGAGTAGAATCAGGCCATTCGGCCCATCGAGGCCGCTGCGCCATTCAATTGTGACCGATCTCGGCCTTCCTAATGCTGGCATTTCCTGTGGGCCTCGCCTAATCCCATTTCCGTGCCTTCTCCCCCGTAACCCCTCGACACCCGTTCCAATCACGGATTCTTCTCTCTCTCTCTCGGCCTCGGACGCGCCGCGGCACGGTCTGGGGAGCAGCGCCCTGCCCCGAAGGCCGCGGGCAATCGTAGCGAATTGTGGACCGCAGCCCAGGCTGCCAACACCCCAGAACCAACCTACCCCCCCACATTTCCCTCCCCACCCACCAACTTACCGCCCCCTCCCCACCACCCACTCCCTCCCCCCACCACCCCCTCCCCCCACCCACTCCCTCCCCCCCCACCACACACTCCTCCCCCCCACACACTCCTCCCCCCCCACACACTCCCCCAACCCCCCCACACACTCCTCCCCCCACCACACACTCCTCCCCCCCACACACTCCTCCCCCCCACACACTCCTCCCCCCCACACACTCCTCCCCCCCCACACACTCCTCCCCCCCACACACTCCTCCCCCCCCCCACACCCCCAACCCCCCCACACCACTCCTCCCCCCCACACACTCCTCCCCCACCACACACTCCCCCAACCCCCCCACACTCCCCCCTCCCCACACACTCTCTCCCCCCCCACACACACTCTCCCCCCCCCACTACGCACCCCACCCCACGCACTCTCCCCCCCACACACTCTCCCCCCCCACACTTCCCCACATTACGCACCCCCCCACGCACTCTCCCCCCCCCACTCCTCCCCCCACACACTGTCCCCCCCTCACACACACTCCCCCTCACACACACTCCCCCCCCCCACACTCCTTCCCCCCCTCCCCACCGCCCGTCCACCGACTCCATCCACACCTCACGCTGCCTCGGCGAGGCCAGCAGCATCATCACGGACCAGTCTCACACCCCCCCCCGGTCTCACCCCCTCCTCCTCCCCTCTCCCATCGGGGCAAGAGGTACAGAAGTGTGAACGCGCGCACACCTCCAGATTCAGGGGCAGTTTCTTCCCGGCTGTTATCAGGCAACTGAACCGTCCTCTCACCAACTAGAGAGAGGTCCCGACCTCATTGGAGACCCTCGGACTATCCTCGATCGGGCTTTACCTCGCACTGAACGTTGTTCCCTTTACCCCGTGTCTGTACACTGTGGGCGGCTCCATTGTAACCGTGTGCTGTCTTTCCGCTGACTGGACAGCGCGCAACGACAAAGCTTCTCACTGTACCTCAGTACACATGACAATAAACTAAACTGTTTCTTCTTCCTTTAGAAACTAGAACTGTACAGGCTCCTTCGGCCCGCCGAGCCCGTGCAGACCAGCGATCACCCCGTTCAATAGACAATAGGTGCAGGAGGAGGCCATTCGGCCCTTCGAGCCAGCACCGCCATTCAATGTGATCATGGCTGATCATTCTCAATCAGTACCCCGTTCCTGCTTTCTCCCCATACCCCCTGACTCCGCTATCCTTAAGAGCTCTATCTAGTTCTCTCTTGAATGCATCAGAGAATCGGCCTCCACTGCCTTCTGAGGCAGAGAATTCCACTCTCTGACTGAAAAAGTTTTTCCTCATCTCAGTTCTAAATGGCCGACCCCTTATTCTTAAACTGTGGCCCCTGGTTCTGGACTCCCCCAACATTGGGAACATGTTTCCTTCCTCTAACGTGTCCAACCCCTTAATAATCTTATACGTTTCGATAAGATCTCCAACCATCCTTCTAAATTCCAGTGTATACAAGCCTAGTTCACGAGCATTATAGTTTCTTCCCAGCTGTTATCAGGCAACCGAACCATCCTACACACAACAAAGAGCAGTCCTGACCTCCCATCAACCTCTTCGGGGACCCCTCGGACCGTCCTTGATCGGACTTTGCTGGCTTTACCTTGCACTGAACATAATTCCTTTATCAAAGGTATTTATTCACAAAATGCTGGAGTAACTCAGCAGGTCAGGCAGCATCTCAGGAGAGAAGGAATGGGCGATGTTCGGGTCGAGACCCTTCTTCAGACTGAAGAAGGGTCTCGACCCGAAACGTCACCCATTCCTTCTCTCCTGAGATGCTGCCTGACCTGCTGAGTTACTCCAGCATTTTGTGAAGAAATACCTTCGATTTGTACCTGCATCTGCAGTTATTTTCTTACACATATTATTCCTTATCATGTATCTGTACATTGTAAGTGGTGTTAGTTTAGAGATACAGCGCGGAAACAGGCCCTTCGGCCAACCGGGTCCATGCCGACCAGCGATCCCCGCACACCAACACTATCCTACACCCACTAGGGACAATTCTTACATTTACACCAGCCAATTAACCTACAAACCTGCACGTCTTTGGAGTGTGGGAGGAAACCGAAGATCTCGGAGAAAACCACGCGGCTCACGGGGAGAACGTGTAAACTCCCGTGCAGACAGCGCCGTAGTCGGGCGTGAACCCGGGTCTCCGGCGCTGCATTCGCTGTAAGGAGGCAACTCTACCGGTAGAGTTGTCTTTCTGCTGACTGGCTAGCAGACGACGAGAGCTTTGCACAAGAAATCAAACTGAACGGTGGGGGGTGGAGAGGTGGGGGTGGGGAGGGCGGGAGCGGGAGTGTGGGGGTGGGAGGGGAGAGTGGGGGGTGGGAGGGGAGAGTGTGGGGGTGGGAGCGTGGGGGTTGGGGAGCGTGGGGTTGGGGGAGCGTGGGGGTGGGGGAGCGTGGGGGTGGGGGAGCGTGGGGGTGGGGGAGTGTGGAGCGTGGGGGTGGGGGAGCGTGGGGGGGTGGGAGTGGGGATCGTGGGTGGGGAGCGTGGGGGTGGGGAGCGTG
>NC_135986.1:23237660-23323953 GCF_053455715.1 Rhinoraja longicauda | reverse complement strand
GCGCTGAGGGAAGTAGTTCTGGCCCATGTGGCCCATCGGCGGCCAGAAGGGGAACAGCCCGGGCGGGAATGGCGGCATCATCCCCGGAGGCACTGCAAGCAAAAGGAGAGACTCCGTCAGAACTCCGCCATCTTGCCTTCTTCCCCGGCCCCCTCCCCCCCGGCCCCCCTCCCCCCCCGCCACTCTGCCCAACAAGCCCACTAAAGTAGACACAAAGTGCTGGAGTCTATTCCTCTCATGATTTTGAGAGGAATCATTAGATCCTCCCCTCTGCAAGATCTCCCCTCATCCTCCTGCGCTCCATGAATAGAGACCCAGCCCGCTCAACCTCTCCCTGTAGCTCACACGCCCATTTATTCTACAAATTGAGAAACAAATTACCAAACAATACTCTGTTAAACAATGCAACATACAGCCTTCGGAGATGTGCAGGAAGGAACTGCAGATGCTGGTTTAAACCGAACATAGACACAAAGTGCTGGAGTAACTCAGCAGGTCGGGCAGCATCTCAGGAGAGAAGGAATGGGTGACGTTTCAGGTCGAGACCCTTCTTCAGACTGAGGAAGGGTCTCGACCCGAAACGTCACCCATTCCTCTCTCCCGAGATGCTGCCCGACCCGCTGAGTTACTCCAGCACTTTGCGTTCACCTTTCGATTTAAAATGGCACCTGCAGTTTTCTTTCCGAGACCCACTCGGGTTTAGCGGGCAAGAAGGGAACCGCAGACCGCGGGGTTTTAAACCCGTAGACGCGCAAACGGGCACTCACGGTTCGGCTGCTGCGGCACCAAGGCGTCTGCGGCTGGGGCTGCTGCAGCGGCGGCTGCACGGGTGCAGGCTGCGTGGTGCGCAGCACGTCCATGCGACAGGTGGGGGCAGGTCTGCTGCCGCTGGAACCAGGAGCGCAGGCAGCTGGGGGGGCAAACGGGGAGGGGGGGGAGAGAGGGGGGGGGAGAGGGAGGGGGGGGAGAGAGGGGGGGGGAGAGAGAGGGAGGGGGAGAGAGAGGGAGGGGGAGAGAGAGGGAGGGGGAGAGAGAGGGAGGGGGAGAGAGAGGGAGGGGGAGAGAGAGGGAGGGGGAGAGAGAGGGAGGGGGAGAGAGAGGGAGGGGGGAGAGAGAGGGAGGGGGGAGAGAGAGGAGGGGGAGAGAGAGGGAGGGGGAGAGAGAGGGAGGGGGAGAGAGAGGGAGGGGGAGAGAGAGGAGGGGGGAGAGAGAGGGAGGGGGGAGAGAGAGGGAGGGGGGAGGAGAGAGGAGGGGGGAGAGAGAGGGAGGGGGGGAGAGAAAGGAGGGGGGGAGAGGAGAGGGAGGGGGGAGAGAGAGGGAGGGGGGAGAGAGAGGAGGGGGGAGAGAGAGGAGGGGGAGAGAGAGGGAGGGGGGAGAGAGAGGGAGGGGGGAGAGAGAGGGAGGGGGGAGAGAGAGGGAGGGGGGAGAGAGAGGGAGGGGGGAGAGAGAGGGAGGGGGGGAGAGAGAGGGAGTGGGTTACAACCAAGATGCCGCACAAATGCATTCCTCAGTGGGAACATTCGAGCCACAGAGTCAGACAACGTGGAAACAGGCCCTTCGGCCCAACCTGACCAAGATACCCCATCTAGACTGGGTCCCACCTGCACGCATTTGGCCCATATCCCTGTGAGCCTTTCCTATCCATGTACCTGTCCATAAGGTCGTACGTGATAGGAGCAGAATGAGGCATTTGGCCCGTCGAGTCTACTCCGCCATTCGCTCGTGGCTGATCTATCTCTCCCACCCAACCCCTTTCTCCTGCCTTCTCTCCAGAGATGCTGCCTGACCCACTGAGTTGTGCCCCGTCCCAAATATCTTCTAAATTTTGTTCTTCGCACTTGCCTCAACGACCTCCTCTGGCCCATGTACCCACCGCCCGCAGTGTCAAAACGTTTTCCCTCAGTTTCCTCTCAAATCTCCCCCCCCCCCCCCTTCACCTTCAAACCCAGCCCTCTAGTTCTTGAGCCCCCTAGTCTGGGTAAAAGATCGCGCGTCCACCCGACCTAATCACCTGTAACTGTAGGCCCGGAGGCAGCTGTAGGCCGGGAAGCCAGCGTAGGCCCGGAAGCCAGCGTAGGCCCGAAAGCTGGAGGTCCGGACAGTGTCGGCCCGGAGACCTGAGCGCCGCCTAATGGAGGTTGCCTAGCAACCCACCTCCCGCCCGGGAGGCCGCCATTGGTGGAGTGGGAGCACGTGGCCGCTGGCTGGGTGAGGTCACGTGGGGCGCGAGGCGGTGACGTCACCTTTTGTCCCTTATTTGGGAGTGAGGAAGTTGGCAACCCCTACTAACAGGTGGTGTAGGCAGAGGGTTATCATGGCGTAGCTCATAGCGATCGGTGGCAGGAGAGGCAGCCTGCACTCACCTGGTGTGGAAGATGTGGTTGCAGGGTAGTCTCTTGGCTCCGGTCACCATCTCCTCTCGACAGATAATACAGACGTTGTCCGTCAGTTGCAGCTCCTCTGGGCTGGC
The DNA here is from genome assembly GCF_053455715.1 of Rhinoraja longicauda. NCBI lineage: Eukaryota > Metazoa > Chordata > Chondrichthyes > Rajiformes > Arhynchobatidae > Rhinoraja > Rhinoraja longicauda. The sequence goes on along the minus strand of NC_135986.1, from coordinate 23,321,483 downwards.
GTCAGGGTACCTGAGGGAGGCCACAGGTCATGTTAGTTCCCCGAAAAAAAACAAGTCACAAGGCCACAAGAGATTGGAGCAGAATTAGGCCATTCGGCCCATCGAGTCTACTCCGCCATTCAATCATGGCTGATCTATCTCTCCCTCCCAACCCCATTCTCCTGCCTTCTCCCCGTAACCCCTGACACCCGCACTGATCAATCTCTGCCTTAAAAATATCCACTGACTAGGCAATAGACAACAGGTGCAGGAGGAGGCCATTCGGCCCTTCGAGCCAGCACCACCATTCAATGTGATCATGGCTGATCATTCTCAATCAGTACCCCGTTCCTGCCCTCTCCCCATACCCCCAGACTCCGCTATCCTTAAGAGCTCTATCTAGTTCTCTCTTGAATGCATTCAGAGATTGGCCTCCACTGCCTTCTGAGGCGGAGAATCCCACAGATTCACAACTCTGGGTGGAAAAGTTTTTCCTCATCTCCGTTCTAAATGGCCGACCCCTTATTCGTAAACTGTGTGGGGCCCCCCATAACCCCTGACACCCGCACTAATCAAGAATCTATCTATCTCTGCCTTTAAAATATCCACTGACTTGTGGCCTCCACAGTCGTCTGTGGCAAAGAATCCCACAGATTCACCACCCTCTGACTAAAGAAATTTCTCCTCATCTCCTTCCCAAAGGAACGTCCTTTAATTCTGAGGCTGTGCCTCTGGTCCCTAGACTCTCCCACTAGTGGAAACATCCTCCCCACATCCACTCTATCCAGGCCGCTCACTTACTTGATTCACCTACTCTGGGCAAGAGACTCAGAGTCCATGTTTGAGCATCTGACTGGCCCCGCAGATAGGGTTGCCAACTTTCTCACTCCCAAATAAAGGACAAAAGGTGACGTCACCGCCCCTCGCCCCAGGTGACCTCACCCAGCCAGCGGCCACGTGCTCCCGCTCCACCAATGGCGGCCGCCCAGGCCGGGTGGCGGGTTGCTATGCAACCTCTGTAAGGCGGGGCCCAGGCCTCCGGGCCTGCAGCGACGTCGGGGCCTACAGCGTCTCCCGGGCCCACAGCGTCTCCTGGGCCTACAGCGGCCCCCGGGCCTACAGCGTCCCTTGGGCCTACAGCGCCGCCCCGGGCCTAATACAGGACAAGGACGGTCCCATAAGGAACAAACCAATTTAGCCCAATATACAGGATGTCCCGGCTAATACAGGACAGTTGGCGACCCTACCCACAAACCTCAGGTAGCCCCCGGTCCCAGCAAGCTGCTAGGCTCTGGAAGTTGACCCCCCTCCCCCCCCCCCCCAGCACCAATAAGGACCAGTCAACCAACACCTCCCCTCCTCCCACCCGATGCCATCATCACCTGCTACCAACTACTCACAGCGTGTTCATGTTACGGATGGCACGTCGTGACATAATGGCGTCCGTCACCGCCTTCTTGAATTGCCTGAAGGGAGACATTGGGAGATCGTTAAGGTCTGTTCAGCGAGCAGCCCCCCCCACCCCCACCCCCCCCTCCCCCACAAGCCCTGCCTGCTACCAACGGCCCTGGAGACCAAAGGCTGAGGAAGATTCATTCGAAGGAACGTGGGCTGGTGCTCTAAAGTTTCCAAGTGATCGAGGACAGTTTCGGCCCCCCCCTTGCAGCTAAAAGGATTCGATTCCTCAGGATGGCCCATATTCGGCAAGGCTTCCCCGGCAGATTCTTGGCTCAGGTACAAAGGCAAAACATCATCTGCTCAAGCAATCCCTGCCACCGATATCTCCCTCCCTCTCTCTCTCTCTCGCTCTCTCTCCTCTCTCTCAGAACCGTTTTATCAGCTCTTCTCACCCTGCCCATCGCTCAACCGAGTAGCCGTTCAGAGCGACGGACTGAAATGCATGTTGGCATTCATAGCGAGGGGATTTGAGTATAGGAGCAGGGAGGTTCTGCTGCAGTTGTACAGGGCCTTGGTGAGACCACACCTGGAGTATTGCGTACAGTTTTGGTCTCCTAATCTGAGGCAAGACATTCTAGCCATAGAGGGAGTACAGAGAAGGTTCACCAGATTGATCCCTGGGATGGCAGGACTTTCATATGAAGAAAGACTGGATAGACTCGGCTTGTACTCGCTGGAATTTAGAAGACTGAGGGGGGATCTTATAGAAACTTACAAAATTCTTAAGGGGTTGGACAGGCTAGATGCGGGAAGATTGTTCCCGATGTTGGGGAAGTCCAGAACAAGGGGTCACAGTTTAAGGATAAGGGGGAAGTCTTTTAGGACCGAGATGAGAACTTTTTTTTCCACACAGAGTGGTGAATCTGTGGAATTCTCTGCCACAGAAGGTAGTTGAGGCCTTTAAGCTATATTTGAGGCCTAAATTGAGGCCTTTGGCTATATTTAAGAGAGAGTTAGATGTGGCCCTTGTGGCTAAAGGGATCGGGGGTATGGAGAGAAGGCAGGTACAGGATACTGAGTTGGATGATCAGCTATGATCATATTGAATGGCGGTGCAGACTCGAAGGGCCGAATGGCCTACTCCTGCACCTATTTTCTATGTTTTTCTATGTTTTCTAAAACTGCAGATGCTGGTTTAAATCGAAGGCAGACACAAAACGCTGGAGTAACCCGGGCAGCATCTCGGGAGAGAAGGAACGGGTGACGTTTTGGGTCGAGACGACTTCCTCAGACTGTCTGAGGAAGGGTCTCGACCCGAAACGTCACCCGTTCCTTCTCTAACCGAGATGCTGCCCGGCCCGCTTGGTTACTCCGGCGTTTTTGTAGCTCGAAATTGAGCGAACATTCGGCGCTTACCTCATGGTCAGGTACATGGGACGAATGGCGAACAGGGGGAACGTGTGGACTTTGATCATGATGGTCATGAAGGCCATGTACAGCAGCACCTTGATGAAGCCTGGAATGAATGAATGGGTACGTTTATTGGCCAAGTACTTACACGCACAAGGAATGTGCCTTGGTGCTCCGCTTACAAGTAACAACACGGACATACGGTAAACAATTAAGAATAAAGCATAAAAACATTAAAAATACAACATTACAGTCTAAACATGCGAGTGAAATAAACCAGGGCCTGTTCGAGTGCTGTGCTGTTCCATGTTCCCAAGTATTTATCTCTCAATTAGGGGTGCCAACTATCTAACTCCCAAATACGGGACAAGGTGACGTCACCGCCCCGCGCCCCACGTGACCTCACCCAGCCAGCGGCCACGTGCTCCCGCTCCTCCAATGGTCCACATCCCTCCAAACCTGTCCTATCCATGTACCTGTCCAACTGTTTCTTAAACGATGGGATAGTCCCAGCCTCAATTACCTCCTCTGGCAGCTCGTTCCATACTCTGTGTGAAAAAGTTACCCCTCGGATTCAATAGACAATAGACAATAGACAATAGGTGCAGGAGTAGGCCATTCAGCCCTTCGAGCCAGCACCGCCATTCAATGCGATCATGGCTGATCACTCTCAATCAGTACCCCGTTCCTGCCTTCTCCCCATACCCCCTCACTCCGCTATCCTTAAGAGCTCTATCCAGCTCTCTCTTGAAAGCATCCAACGAACTGGCCTCCACTGCCTTCTGAGGCAGAGAATTCCACACCTTCACCACCCTCTGACTGAAAAAGTTCTTCCTCATCTCCGTTCTAAATGGCCTACCCCTTATTCTCAAACTGTGGCCCCTTGTTCTGGACTCCCCCAACATTGGGAACATGTTATCTGCCTCTAATGTGTCCAATCCCCTAATTATCTTATATGTTTCAATAAGATCCCCCCTCATCCTTCTAAATTCCAGTGTATACAAGCCCAATCGCTCCAGCCTTTCAACATACGACAGTCCCGCCATTCCGGGAATTAACCTAGTGAACCTACGCTGCACGCCCTCCATAGCAAGAATATCCTTCCTCAAATTTGGAGACCAAAACTGCACACAGTACTCCAGGTGCGGTCTCACCAGGGCCCGGTACAACTGTAGAAGGACCTCTTTGCTCCTATACTCAACTCCTCTTGTTACGAAGGCCAACATTCCATTGGCTTTCTTCACTGCCTGCTGAACCTGCACGCTTCCTTTCATTGACTGATGCACTAGGACACCCAGATCTCGTTGAACTCCCCCTCCTCCTAACTTGACACCATTCAGATAATAATCTGCCTTTCTATTCTTACTTCCAAAGTGAATAACCTCACACTTACCTACATTAAACTGCATCTGCCATGTATCCGCCCACTCACACAACCTGTCCAAGTCACCCTGCAGCCTTATTGCATCTTCCTCACAATTCACACTACCCCCCAACTTAGTATCATCTGCAAATTTGCTAATGGTACTTTTAATCCCTTCGTCTAAGTCATTAATGTATATCGTAAATAGCTGGGGTCCCAGCACCGAACCTTGCGGTACCCCACTGGTCACTGCCTGCCATTCCGAAAGGGACCCATTTATCCTATTAAATCTTTTCCCCTTCACCTTCACCTTGAACCTATGTCCTCTGGTCCTCGATTCCCCTACTCTGGGCAAGAGACTCTGTGCATCTACCCGATCTATTCCTCTCATGATTTTGTACGCCTCTATAAGATCTCCCCTCATCCTCCTGCGCTCCATGGAATAGAGACCCAGCCCGCTCAACCTCTCCCTGTAGCTCACACCCATTTATTCTACAAATTGAGAAACAAATTACCAAACAATGCTGTTAAACAATGCAACATATAGCCTTCAGAGACATCCAGTAAGGAACTGCAGATGCTGGTTTAAACCAAACATAGACACTAAATGCTGGAGTAACTCAGCAGGACAGGCAGCATCTCTGGAGAGAAGGAATGGGCGACGTTTCAGGTCGAGACCCTTCTTCAGACTCAACAGGCGACGACCCAAAAGGTCACCTCTGCCTTTTCTCCGGTGATGCTGTCTGACCCGCTGAGTTACTCCCAGCTTTTTTGTGGGCTACCCGTACAATCTTTGTGGACGATCAAAAGACCCCCTCCCAGACCACCAGCAGTTGGTCGGTCAGCAAAACCCAACCCGACCTAGGGTCGCCAACTGTCCCGTATTAGCCGGGACATCCCGCATGTAGGCCCGGACACTGTAGGCCCGGACAGTGTTGGAAAAAAACTGCAGATGCTGTTTTAAATCGAAGGTAGACACAAAATGCTGGAGTAACTCAGCGCTCCATGGAATAGAGACCCAGCCCGCCCAACCTCTCCCTGTAGCTCACACCCATTTATTCTACAAATTGAGAAACAAATTACCAAACAATACTCTGTTAAACAATGCAACATATAGCCTTCGGAGACGTTGCAGGAAGGAACTGCAGATGCTGGTTTAAACCGAACATAGACACAAAGTGCTGGAGTAACTCAGCGTGACAGGCTGCATCTCGGGAGAGAAGGAATGGATGACGCTTCGGGTCGAGACCCTTCTTCAGACTGAAGATGGGTGACGTTTCGGGTCGGGACCCTTCTTCAAACTGAGGAAGGGTCTCGACCCGATATGTCACCCATTCCTTCTCTCCCGAGATGCTGCCTGACCTGCTGAGTTACTTCAACATTTTGTGTCTACCTCCAGACAGTGTAGGCCCGGAGGCCCGGGCGCCGCCTAATGGAGGTTGCCTAGCAACCCGCCTCCCGGCCCGGGCGGCCGCCATTGGTGGAGCGGGAGCACGTGGCCGCTGGCTGGGTGAGGTCACATGGGGCGGTGGCGTCACATAGTCCCTTATTTGGGAGTGAGAGAGTTGGCAACCCCTAACCCATCGGTCACCCAAGACGTCCCGTCGCCCAGCATCGCCGTACCGGTCAGCAGCTCCGTGTACAGCATGTAAACAGCCTTGTTGTCCCAGGGATTCTCGCTCTGAAGGTCGATGGTGTGGAGAACGTACTTGATGAAAATGGTCAGCACCATGGTGAGAAGTATGGCGTACTGCAAGGCAAGGAAACAACACCGCGGTTACACAGATCATCGGCAATAAGCTAATTCCAAGAAAGTTAATATTTCTCCCATGACTAATGTCTTACTTTTTTTAGTTTCGTTTAGAGATACAGCGCGGAAACAGGCCCTTTCGGCCCACCGGGTCCGCGCCGCCCAGCGATCCCCGCACACTAACACTATCCTACACCCACTAGGGACAATTTTTACATTTGCCCAGCCAATTAACCTACAAACCCGCACGTCTTTGGAGTGTGGGAGGAAACCGAAGATCTCGGAGAATGAATGAATGAATGAATGAATGAATAGGTTTATTGGCCAAGTATATGCACATACAAGGAATATGCCTTGGTGCTCCGCTCACAAATGACAACACAAACATACAGTCAACAATTAAGAATAAAGCATAAACACATCAAAACAATAAGGGTACAACACTACGGTCTAAACATGTGGGTGGAAATAAAACTGAGCAAAAAAGAGACGACGGACTTTGGTTATTGGGTAGAACTATCACTCGTGGGTAAAAGCCGTTTTTATGTCCGGCTGTGGCTGCTTTGACAGTCCGGAGTCGCCTTCCGGAGGGAAGTGCTCCAAAGATTTCAAAGAAGGGCTGCGGCACGGTGGCGCAGCGGTAGAGTTACCGCCTTACAGCGAATGCAGCGCCGGAGACTCAGGTTCGATCCCGACTACGGGCGCCGTCTGTACGGAGTTTGTACGTTCTCCCCATGACCTGCAGTGGGTTTTCTCCGAGATCTTCGGTTTCCTCCCGCACTCCAAAGACGTACAGTTATGTAGGTTAATTGACTGGGCAAATGTAAAAATTGTCCCCGGTGTGTGTAGGATAGTGTTAGTGCGCGGGGATCGCTGGGAGGCGCGGACTCGGTGGGCCGAAGGGCCTGTTTCCGCGCTGTATCTCTAAATCGCCTCAAAGAAAACCCACGCAGGTCACGGGGAGAACGTACAAACTCCGGGATGGAACCCGGGTCTCCGGCGCTGCATGGCGGCAAATCTACCGCTGTGCCACCGTGCCGGTTACATACATCGGCCCTTTCAATCCAGCGAACAACTCGAACGCAAGCACTGAAGTAATATTTCAGTCTATACTTTCTAAATTTATTCCGCATACCAGTGGCAATAATTCAATGATCCACGAGGCTTGACAGTGAATCAGGATCCTCAGTTCCCTCAAATTGATAAATAATCTGTCCTTCCATTGTTCCTCCACATATACTTCCAACAACGTACCTCAAGTTAGTCAGAGAGTCAGTGATACACTGTGGTCACAGGCCCTTCGGCCCAACTTGCCCACACCGACCAAAATGTCCCAGCTACACTAGTCCCACCTGCCAGCGTTTGGTCCATATCCCTCCAAACCTGCCCTATCCATGTACCTGTCCAACTGTTTCTTAGACTTTGATATAGTCCCTGCCTCAATTACCTCCTCTGGCAGCTCGTTCCATACACCCGCCACCCTCTGTGTGGAAAAAGTTACCCCTCAGATTCCTATTACATCTTTTCCCCTTCACCTTAAACCTATTTCCTTAAGAGACAGTTCGGTACATGGATAGGACAGGTTTGGAGGGACATGGGCCAAACGCAGGCAGGAGGGACTGGTGTAGGTGGGAAAGAGGGGAAAGACTGGGCTTGTATTGACTGGAGTTTAGAAGGATGAGAGAGGGATCTTACAGAGACCTATAAAATTATACAAGCTAGACGCAGGAAAAATGTTCCCAATGTTGGGGGCGTCCAGAACCAGGGGCCACACACACAGTCTGAGAATAAAGGGGAGGCCATTTAAAACTGAGGTGAGAAGAAACTTTTTCACCCAGAGAGTTGTGAATTTGTGGAATTCTCTGCCACGGAGGGCAGTGGAGGCCGATTCACTGGATGGATTTAAGAGAGAGTTAGATAGAGCTCTAGGGGCTAGCGGAATCAAGGGACATGGGGAGAAGGCAGGCACGGGTTACTGATTGTGGATGATCAGCCATGATCACGATGAATGGCGGTGCTGGCTCGAAGGGCCAAATGGCCTCCTCCTGCACCTGTTTTCTATGTTTCTATACGTTGGCCAGCGTGGGCAAGTCGGGCCCGTTTCCGCACTGTGTTACTCGATGACTAAGTATTAGTCAAAGCCTTGGTGTGATCTACCAGAATTCCCTCTGCTCCAGAGGGGTCCCGGGAGATTGGAAAAACTACAAACACAATGCTTCTCTTCAACAGTAGGTACCCGCAGGGCAATTAGCCCAATACCTGTCACGAGGAAACACTTGGAATCCTTTACAAAGGAGGTGATAGCAGGGTTTTTATTTAGATGGAGGGTTTCGTTTAGTTGTATTTAGGTTGTCTGAGTTTACATTACTTGGTCTACTTCCATAAATCTTTGCTCCCTATTTAAAAAATTTCACATTCATCCTTTGCAGGTGTCTTTAAAAAAAACCTTGATTTAAAAAAAAAGTTTATGGCTTTCCTATCACTTTGATCACATCCTCAACTTCCTTAGTTTAGTTTTTTCTAGTTAAGTTTGGAGATGTAGCGCAGAAGCAGGCCCTTCGGCCCGCGTCGACCATTAACACTATCCTACACACACACGGGACAATTTACATCTCTACCAAGCCAATTAACCTACAAACCCGCACCTCTTTGGAGCGCGGGAGGAAACCGAAGATCTCGGACGGAGAAAACCCACGCGGGTCACGGGAGGACGTACAAACTGCGTACAGGCAGCGCCCGTAGTCGGGATGGAACTCGGGTCTCCAGCGTTGCATTCGCTGTGAGGCAGCAACTCTACCGCCGCGCCCTTATCCACAGATCCTCACGGTGGCGCTAGTGCCGGAGACAATAGTTCGATCCCGACCACGAGTGCTTGTCTTTCCGTTCTCCTCGTGACCCGCGTGGGTTTTCCTCCGGATCTTCGGCTTCCTCCCACACTCCAAAGACGAGCTGGTTGTTGTCGGTTAATTGGCTCGGTATAATTGTAAATTGCCCCTGGCGGCACGGTGGCGCAGCGGTAGAGTTGCTGCCTTACAGCGCGTGCAGCGCCAGAGACTCAGGTTCGATCCCGACTACGGGCGCCGTCTGTACGGAGTTTGTACGTTCTCCCCGTGACCTGCGTGGGTTTTCTGCGAGATCTTCGGTTTCCTCCCACACTCCAAAGACGTGCGGGTTTGTAGGTTAATTGGCCGGGCAAATGTAAAAATTGCCCCTAGTGTGTGTAGGATAGTGTTAGTGTGCGGGGATCGCTGGGCGGCGCGGACCCGGTGGGCCGAAGGGACTGTTTCTGCGCTGTATCTCTAAATCTAAAAAAAAATCTGGATTGTGTGAGTGTGCGGGGATCGCTGGTCGGCGGCTGAAGGGCCTGTTTCCACGCTGCACCTGCCAAACCAAAAACGAAACTAGGAGGTCCTTCTTGAAATATTTCCTCACTGGTCGAAATCTCCGATGCCACAGCTGAGTTGCCAACTTGCGTTTTCAAAGCCTGTTTGTCCAGTTTGTCTGAATTCCCCGCATTAAGTCAAGGACACGAGTTTAAGACACAGCTTTCTCACGATCAAACAGAGGTGGAGATTCCACCATGATGAAAGCCTCTTGAGGAATCTGGTCTCCCCATTGTGGGAAAGGCATAAGCTTTGGATAGGATCAGTCTGAAGAAGGGTCTCGACCCGAAACGTCGCCCATTCCTTCTCTCCTGAGATGCTGCCTGACCTGCTGAGTTACTCCAGCATTTTGTGAATAAATAGCTTTGGATAGGTGGTTTACCACAGATTAGAGAACTACAACAGACTATTATTATTATTGCACTATTATTGTTTGGTTTTTATGTGTACGTATGTGTACGTATTTAGAACGGAGATGAGGAAGAACTTTTTCAGTCAGAGAGTGGTGAAGGTGTGGAATTCTCTGCCTCAGAAGGCAGAGGAGGCCAGTTCGTTGGATGCTTTCAAGAGAGAGCTAGATAGAGCTCTTAAGGATAGCGGAGTGAGGGGGTATGGGGAGAAAGAAGGCAGGAACGGGGTACTGATTGAGAGTGATCAGCCATGATCGCATTGAATGGCGGTGCTGGCTCGAAGGGCTGAATGGCCTACTCCTGCACCTATTGTCTATATATGAAAATTGTGTGTGTACTTAGAAACATAGAAACAGAAAGTGGGTGGCGCGGCGGTAGAGTTGCCGCCTTACAGTGAATGCAGCGCCGGAGACCCGGGTTCCATCCCGACTACGGGCGCCGTCTGTACGGAGTTTGTACGTTCTCCCCGTGACCTGCGTGGGTTTTCTGCGAGATCTTCGGTTTCCTCCCACACTCCAAAGACGTGCAGGTTTGTAAGTTAATTGGCTGGGTAAATGTAAAAATCGTCCCTAGTACGTGTGTAGGATAGTGTTAGTGTGGGCGGCGCGGACTCGGTGGGCCTGTTTCCGCGCCCTATCTCCAAATCTAAATCTGCACGGTTCGCCAGGGAAGACGGCAAGGGGGAAAGGTGGTGGTGGGGGGGGGGGGGGAAGGGAGATCGGCCACGATCGAACAGCGGGGCAGACTCGACGGGCCGAGTGGCCTAATTCCGCCCCCGTGTCTGGCGGCGATCTCCGCCTTCAATCCAGTCTCACCTCAAAGCCAAACACCAGCTGTACAGACGCTCCTCGGGTCATGATGCTGTGACAGGCGTAGTTTACAAACAGGAGGTCCAACACGGTCAGCAAGCCCATCAGAGCTGCGTGGAGATACAAACAAAAAAGCAGAATGCAAACGTTTAAAAAAACCCCAAAAAAACTGAAATGCCAAACACCAAACTTCCAGCGATGTTTAATTCCCCTGAATATATAGACACAAAAATGCCGCAGCGACGCAGCAGGACAGGCAGCATCTCCAGAGATGACGTTCTGAAGAAGGGTCTCAACCCCTGTTGAGTATAGGAGCAAAGAGGTCCTTCTACAGTTGTACCGGGCCCTGGTGAGACCGCACCTGGAGTACTGTGTGCAGTTTTGGTCTCCAAATTTGAGGAAGGATATTCTTGCTATGGAGGGCGTGCAGCGTAGGTTCACTAGGTTAATTCCCGGAATGGCGGGACTGTCGTATGTTGAAAGGCTGGAGCGATTGGGCTTGTATACACTGGAATTTAGAAGGATGAGGGGGGATCTTATTGAAACATATAAGATAATTAGGGGATTGGACACATTAGAGGCAGGAAACATGTTCCCAATGTTGGGGGAGTCCAGAACAAGGGGCCACAGTTTAAGAATAAGGGGTAGGCCATTTAGAACGGAGATGAGGAAGAACTTTTTCAGTCAGAGAGTGGTGAAGGTGTGGAATTCTCTGCCTCAGAAGGCAGTGGAGGCCAGTTCGTTGGATGCTTTCAAGAGAGAGCTGGATAGAGCTCTTAAGGATAGCGGAGTGAGGGGGTATGGGGAGAAGGCAGGAACGGGGTACTATAGACAATAGACAATAGACAATAGGTGCAGGAGTAGGCCATTCAGCCCTTCGAGCCAGCACCGCCATTCAATGCGATCATGGCTGATCACTATCAATCAGTACCCCGTTCCTGCCTTCTCCCCATACCCCCTCACTCCGCTATCCTTAAGAGCTCTATCCAGCTCTCTCTTGAAAGCATCCAACGAACTGGCCTCCACTGCCTTCTGAGGCAGAGAATTCCACACCTTCACCACCCTCTGACTGAAAAAGTTCTTCCTCATCTCCGTTCTAAATGGCCTACCCCTTATTCTCAAACTGTGGCCCCTTGTTCTGGACTCCCCCAACATTGGGAACATGTTATCTGCCTCTAATGTGTCCAATCCCCTAATTATCTTATATGTTTCAATAAGATCCCCCCTCATCCTTCTAAATTCCAGTGTATACAAGCCCAATCGCTCCAGCCTTTCAACATACGACAGTCCCGCCATTCCGGGAATTAATCTAGTGAACCTACGCTGCACGCCCTCCATAGCAAGAATATCCTTGCTCAAATTTGGAGACCAAAACTGCACACAGTACTCCAGGTGCGGTCTCACCAGGACCCGGTACAAATGTAGAAGGACCTCTTTGCTCCTATACTCAACTCCTCTTGTTACGAAGGCCAACATTCCATTGGCTTTCTTCACTGCCTGCTGAACCTGCATGCTTCCTTTCATTGACTGATGCACTAGGACACCCAGATCTCGTTGAACCCCCCCTCCTCCTAACTTGACACCATTCAGATAATAATCTGCCTTTCTATTCTTACTTCCAAAGTGAATAACCTCACACTTATCTACATTAAACTGCATCTGCCATGTATCCGCCCACTCACACAACCTGTCCAGGTCACCCTGCAGCCTTATTGCATCTTCCTCACAATTCACACTACCCCCCAACTTAGTATCATCTGCAAATTTGCTAATGGTACTTTTAATCCCTTCGTCTAAGTCATTAATGTATATCGTAAATAGCTGGGGTCCCAGCACCGAACCTTGCGGTACCCCACTGGTCACTGCCTGCCATTCCGAAAGGGACCCATTTATCCCCACTCTTTGCTTTCTGTCTGTTAACCAATTTTCTATCCATGTCAGTACCCTACCCCCAATACCATGTGCCCTAATTTTGCCCACTAATCTCCTATGTGGGACCTTGTCGAAGGCTTTCTGAAAGTCGAGGTACACCACATCCACTGACTCTCCCTTGTCAATTTTCCTAGTTACATCCTCAAAAAATTCCAGTAGATTTGTCAAGCATGATTTCCCCTTCGTAAATCCATGCTGACTCGGAACGATCCCGTTACTGCTATCCAAATGCTCAGCAATTTCGTCTTTTATAATTGACTCCAGCATTTTCCCCACCACTGATGTCAGACTAACTGGTCTATAATTACCCGTTTTCTCTCTCCCTCCTTTCTTAAAAAGTGGGATAACATTTGCTATTCTCCAATCCACAGGAACTGATCCTGAATCTATAGAACATTGAAAAATGATCTCCAATGCTTCCACTATTTCTAGAGCCACCTCCTTAAGTACTCTGGGATGCAGACCATCAGGCCCTGGGGATTTATCGGCCTTCAGTCCCATCAGTCTACCCAAAACCATTTCCTGCCTAATGTGGATTTCCTTCAGTTCCTCCATCACCCTAGGTTCTCCAGCCCCTAGAACATTTGGGAGATTGTGTGTATCTTCCTCAGTGAAGACAGATCCAAAGTAACGGTTTAACTCGTCTGCCATTTCTTTGTTCCCCATAATAAATTCCCCTGCTTCTGTCTTCAAGGGACCCACATTTGCCTTGACTATTTTTTTCCTCTTCACGTACCTAAAAAAACTTTTGCTATCCTCCTTTGTATTATTGGCTAGTTTACCCTCGTACCTCATCTTTTCTCCCCGTATTGCCTTTTTAGTTAACTTTTGTTGCTCTTTAAAAGAGTCCCAATCCTCTGTCTTCCCACTCTTCTTTGCTATGTTATACTTCCTCTCCTTAATTTTTATGCTGTCCCTGACTTCCCTTGTCAGCCACAGGTGTCTCTTACTCCCCTTAGAGTCTTTCCACCTCTTTGGAATAAATTGATCCTGCAACCTCTGCATTATTCCCAGGAATACCTGCCATTGCTGTTCTACCGTCTTCCCTGCTAGGGCCTCCTTCCAATCAATTTTGGCCAGCTCCCGCCTCATGCCTCTGTAATCCCCTTTGCTATACTGCAATACTGACACTTCCGATTTTCCCTTCTGCCTTTCCATTTGCAGAGTAAAACTTATCATGTTGTGATCACTGCCTCCTAATGGCTCTTTTACCTCTAGTCCCCTTATCAGATCAGGATCATTACACAACACTAAATCCAGAATTGCCTTCTCCCTGGTAGGCTCCAGTACAAGCTGTTCTAAGAATCCATCTCGAAGGCACTCTACAAACTCCCTTTCCTGGGGTCCATTTCCAACCTGATTTTCCCAGTCTACCTGCATGTTGAAATCTCCCATAACCACCGTAGCATTACATTTTTGACACGCCAATTTTATCTCCTGATTTAACTTGCACCCTAAGTCGAGGCTACTGTTTGGGGGCCTATAGATAACTCCCATTAGGGTCTTTTTACCCTTACAATTTCTCATTTCTATCCATACTGATTCAACATCTCCTGATTCTATGTCACCCCTTGCAAGGGAATGAATATCATTCCTTACCATCAGAGCAACCCCACCCCCTCTGCCCACCTGTCTGTCTTTTCTATACGTTGTGTACCCCTGAATATTCAGTTCCCAGCCCTGGTCCTCTTGTAGCCATGTCTCAGTGATCCCTACAACATCATACTTGCCCATGACTAACTGAGCCTCAAGCTCATCCACTTTATTTTTTATACTACGCGCATTTAAGTACAACACTTTAACTTCTGTATTTACCTCCCCTCTCACATCGTTCACAATTGGCCCTGCCCTTAATTTCTTTTCCGCTCTAGAACTTCTGTTCCCATTCTTCCGAGAGTCTTTTGCAATATCTCCTGTATTCCCTTTTACCTCATCTTCATATTCACAATTTGTTAACCCCTCCCCCCCACTACTTAGTTTAAAGCCACAGGTGTCACACTAGCAAACCTGCCTGCCAGAATGTTTGTCCCCCTGCTGTTAAGATGCAACCCGTCCCTTTTGTACAAGTCACCCCTAGCCCAGAAGAGATCCCAGTGGTCCAGAAATCTAAATCCCTGCTCTCTGCACCAGTCCCTCAGCTGATTGAGAATGATCAGCCATGATCACATTGAATGGCGGTGTTATGTTGTTATCTTGTTATGAAGGCCAACATTCCATTGGCTTTCTTCACTGCCTGCTGTACCTGCATGCTTCCTTTCAGTGACTGATGCACTAGGACACCCAGATCTCGTTGTACGTCCCCTTTTCCTAACTTGACACCATTCAGATAATACTCTGCCTTCCTATTCTTACCATCAAAGTGGATAACCTCGCACTTATCCACATTAAACTGCATCTGCCATGCATCCGCCCACTCACACAACCTGTCCAAGTCACCCTGCAACCTCATGGCATCTTCCTCACGGCTCACACTGCCACCCAGCTTTGTGTCATCTGCAAATTTGCTAACGGTACTTTTAAACCCTTCATCCAAGTCATTAATGTATATTGTAAATAGCTGCGGTCCCAGCACTGAGCCTTGCGGTACCCCACTAGTCACTGCCTGCCATTCTGAAAGGGACCCATTTATCCGCACGAGCCGTGCGGCGTCCGAGAAGCCACGTCGCAGAGATTGGGGGAAGGGTGGGGGGGGGGGGGGGGGCCGGAGGGGGATGTCCCAGCGCGGCAACTTTTAGCATCGCCTATGCAAATCGTCTACAACAGATGCACAGGGGACAGAGATACTTACCAACCCTCAGCTCCACGCACGAAACGCGGGCCTACAATCTCAGTACACCCCCACCCACCCCCCACTTAAATCCCTCCCCTCTCGACGGCGTGCCCCCTTAACCAACCCCCTCCTTATCTGCCCTTCCCCCACAATACAATACAATATATCTTTATTGTCATTGTACAGGGGTACAACGAGATTGGGAATGTGCCTCCCATACGATGCAATAAATTAATCCGCTAAATTTATACAACCCAGTGAAACAAAATTAGAAAGAGTTTTAAAACGGTATAAAGTTCAGGAAGGTCTGTGCCGGTTCACTGTGCGATGTGACCATCCGGCTCAGCAGGACCGGATCATAGCAGCTATGGCCCTGGGGGTATCGCCCCTGGAGCACCATCGCCCCCTCCAATCCACCCTCAGCTACCCCCTCCATCCACCACTGCCCCCCTCTAATCCACCCTCAATTAGGTTCATAGTGAGTGATACAGTGCGGAAACAGGCCCTTCGGCCCAACTTGCCCATACCGGCCAACATGTCCCAGCTACACTAGTCCCACCTGCCTGCGCTTGGTCCATATCCCTCCAAACCCGTCCCATCCATGTACCTGTCTAACTGTTTCTTAAACGTTGGGATAGTCTCAGCCTTAACTACCTCCTTCCATACACCCACCACCCTTTTTGTGTTAACTTGTCCTCCTCTTCGACCATCACCCCCCCCTCTAATCCACCCTCAATTAATCTCCCTCCTTAATCCACGCTGAGATGGCCTCCCCTTCTACCATCACCTCCTCTAATCCACCCTCAATTGATAGGAGTAGAATTAGACAATAGGTGCAGGAGGCCATTCGGCCCTTCAAGCCAGCACCGCCATTCACTGTGATCATGGCTGATCATTCTCAATCAATACCCCGTTCCTGCCCTCTCCCCATACCCCCTGACTCCGCTATCCTTAAGAGCTCTATCCAGCTCTCTCTTGAATGCATTCAGAGAATTAGCCTCCACTGCCTTCTGAGGCAGAGAATTCCACAGATTCACAACTCTCTGACTGAAAAAGTTTTTCCTCATCTCCGTTCTAAATTAGGCCATTCGGCCCATCAAGTCTACCCCGCCATTCAATCGTGGCTGATCTATCTCTCCCTCTCAACCCCATTCTCCTGCCTTCTCCCCATAACCCCCGACACCCGCACTAATCAAGAATCTATCTATCTCTGCATTAAAAAATATCCACTGACTTGTGGCCTCCACAGCCGTCTGTGGCAAAGAATCCCACGGATTCACCACCCTCTGACTGAAGAAATTTCTCATCTCCTTCCTAAAGGAACGTCCCTTAATTCTGAGGCCGTGCGCTCTGGTCCTAGACTCTCCCACTAGTGGAAACATCCTCTCCACATCCACTCCATCCAGGCCGCTCACTGTTCTGTAACGTTTCAATAAGGCGGCCCCACCCCTCGTTCTTCTAAACTCCAGCGACTACAGGCCCAGTGCCAACGTACGCTCATCGTACGTTAACCCACTCATTCCTGGGATCGTTCTCGTCAACCTCCTCTGGGCCCTCTCCAGAGCCAGCACGTCCTTCCTCAGATACGGGGGCCCCAAAACGCACACGGGCCAGACGCAGGCACAGTGAAACTATAAACCCCCCCCTCAAAAATCCAAGGGGCATCAGAGCCTCCCTTGAATCGACGGCACTTACAGGTAACGCGGAGGTGAAACAGCACAGAGATGATCGGGCTCCTCTCCATCTGCGGGCAAACACAAAGTAATCAGTGAGTCAAGTCAAGAGACAATAGGTGCAGAAATAACTGCAACCCCTTCGGCTCCAGCTGCACATTGGCAGAGGGGCAAGCCGACCTCCAGTGCAGCGGCATGGGGCAAGAATGCAGCACTGGACTCGACTGCTTCAATAGACAATAGGTGCAGGAGGAGGCCATTCGGCCCTTCGAGCCAGCACCGCCATTCAATGTGATCATGGCTGATCATTCTCAATCAGTACCCCGTTCCTGCCTTCTCCCCATACCCCCTGACTCCGCTATCATTAACAGCTCTATCTAGCTCTCTCTTGAATGCATTCCGAGAATTGGCCTCCACTGCCTTCTGAGGCAGAGAATTCCACAGATTCACAACTCTCTGACTGAAAAAGTTTTTCCTCATCTCCGTTCTAAATGGCCGACCCCTTATTCTTAAACTGTGGCCCCTTGTTCTGGAGTCAAGTCAATTTTATTCGTACAGCACATTTAAAAACAACCCACGTTGACCAAAGTGCTGTACATCAGTTCAGGTACTAAGAACGAACATACAATGGCACACAAACATAACAGCACATACATAAACAGTTGACAGCGCCCCCTCAGAGGGCCTCAAACGCTAGGGAGTAGAAATAGGTTTTGAGCCTGGACTTAAAGGAGTGGATGGAGGGGGCAGTTCTGATGGGGAGAGGGATGCTGTTCCACAGTCTAGGAGCTGCAACCGCAAAAGCGCGGTCACCCCTGAGCTTAAGCCTAGACCGCGGGATAGTCAGTAGCCCCAAGTCGGCCGACCTGAGGGACCTGGAGATAGAGTGGTGGGTTGGAAGATTTTTGATCTGGGGGGGGGGGGGGGGGCACGTTTAGGGCTTTATATGTGAATAGGAGGAGCTTGAAGTTGATTCTGTACCGTACTTGTGGAGATGAGGAACGCAGAGCCAGATCTGGCCTTTTTGTTTGCTTCGGCCATTGGACTTTGCATGGGCTTTGCAACATTGTGTGCTAGGTTGAATCACATGCTTGAGGCTCTCTCTCTCTCTCTCTCTCTCTCTCTCTCTCTCTCTCTCTCTCACACCTGCTTGAGGCTACGTAATCACAAAAATGCTGAACTTGCTAAAGCTAGGTAGTAATCAGTAGCCCAAACCGCAGAATGTTCCAGCTCGTCTTCAGAGGAGAAAAACACAATGTATAAAGAACACAAACAGTAAACAGACGCCGACTATACCTTGAACAATAGCATGTTAGGACCTTGTATGGGAAAACTGACTTTGTTCCAACACTCGGCCGTATAACACTCCGCAACTCTGTGTGTGCTTTTAGAAACCTGTCCACGAGATCTCTAATAAACTAACAGGTAAAGTCTGTGCCGTCTCTGATTATTGTCATCCAACTGACCGCGAACGCGAAGTCGAACTCGACATTCTGGGAGCCAGTGGAGAGAGGCCAGAATCGGGGTGATGTGGTCCCTTTTACGGGCACCCGTCAGGAGTCTCGCTGTGGCGTTTTGGACCAATTGCAGGCGGGACAGGGATGATTGGCTGAGCCCAGTGTATAGGGAGTTGCAGTAGTCTAGGCGGGAGGAGATGAATGCGTGGACGATTTTTTTCAATGTCGTCAAATTGGAGGAATGGTTTGATTTTCGCTACGGTACGAAGCTGGCTTTTACCACAGTGAGGACAGTAGGTCCCGTCAGGGCAAGAGAACAGCAGCATTGCCACCGACCGCACAAACCCATGATGGCAGGATCGTCGTACGTTGAAAGAACGGAGCGACTGGGCTCGTACACACTGGAATTTAGAAGGATGAAGAGGGGGATCTTATAGAAACATGGAAAACAGGTGCAGGAGGAGGCCATTCGGCCCTTCGAGCCAGCACCGCCATTCAATGTGATCATGGCTGATCATCCACAATCAGTAACCCTTGCCTGCCTTCTCCCCATATCCCTCGATTCCACTAGCCCCCAGAGCTCTATCTAACTAGCGGAGTGAGGGGGTATGGGGAGAAGGCAGGAACGGGGTACTGATTGACAGTGATCAGCCATGATCGCATTGAATGGCGGTGCTGGCTCGAAGGGCTGAATGGCCTACTCCTGCACCTATTGTCTATTGTCTAACTCTATAAAACTGCTATAGGTCCACCATCGATTTTCCGGCACCCTTGGTTCCAGAGTTTCTCCGGATTATCCGTGTTGTCCCGGAGAAGAGCCCAAATGGAACAGATCAATGTTGGAGGAGGAACAGCATCTCATATTTTGTTTGGGCAGCTTACACCCCAGCGGTTATGAACGTTGACTTCCCTAACTTCAAGTGACCCTTGCTTTCCCTCTCTCTCCATCCAATCCCCCGTTCTCCGAACAGTCTGACTGTCTCCGACTCCATTTTACCTCAGTACCGCCCCCCTCCCCTGACATCAGTCTGAAGAAGGGTCTCGACCCGGAACGTCACCCATTTCCCTCTCTCCGGAGACGCTGCCTGACCCGCTGAGTTTTTTCCCAGCATTTTGTGTCTATCTTTGACTGACTGGAAATCGTGACAGGGTTCGAAACCTGCCGATCACAAGAGCAGCAAGTCTGCTCGGCGTAACCGACGGTATCACAAAATGGTGGAGCAACTCAGCGGGTCAGGCAGCATCTTGGAGAGAAGGAATAGACAATAGACAATAGGTGCAGGAGTAGGCCATTCAGCTCTTCGAGCCAGCACCGCCATTCAATGCGATCATGGCTGATCACTCTCAATCAGTACCCCGTTCCTGCCTTCTCCCCATACCCCCTCACTCCACTATCCTTAAGAGCTCTATCCAGCTCTCTCTTGAAAGCATCCAACGAACTGGCCTCCACTGCCTTCTGAGGCAGAGAATTCCACACCTTCACCACTCTCTGACTGAAAACGTTCTTCCTCATCTCCGTTCTAAATGGCCTACCCCTTATTCTTAAACTGTGGCCCCTTGTTCTGGACTCCCCCAACATTGAGAACATGTTTCCTGCCTCTAATGTGTCCAATCCCCTAATTATCTTATATGTTTCAATAAGATCCCCCCTCATCCTTCTAAATTCCAGTGTATACAAGCCTAATTGCTCCAGCCTTTCAACATACGACAGTCCCGCCATTCCGGGAATCAACCTAGTGAACCTACGCTGCACGCCCTCAATACAATGGGTGACGTTTCGGGTCGAGACTGATGTCGGGGGTGGGGGGAGGAACAAAGAAAGGATATAGGTGGAGACAGGAAGACAGTGGGAGAACTGGGAGGGGAAGAGAGGGACAGAGGAACTATCTAAAGTTAGAGAAGTCAATGTTCATACCGCTGGGCTGTAAGCTGCCCAGGCGAAAAATGAGGGGCCGGCCTCTGTGCGGTTTTCAGGCACGGTGGTGAAGCGATAGAGTTCTGCCTTACAGCGCCAGAGACCCGGGTTTGACCCTGTGTGCGGGGATCGCCAGAGCGGCGTAGACCCGGTGGGCTGAAGGGGCTCCCCGTTTCCGCGCCGTACCTCCAAACTAAGCACGGTATTTATTCACAAAATGCTGGAGTAACTCAGCGGGTCAGGCAGCATCTCGGGAGAGACGGAACGGGCGACGTTTCGGGTCGAGACCCTTCCTCAGACTGATGCCAGGGGGGCGGGTTAAGGAAGGATAAAGGTGGAGGCAGGAAGATAGAGGGAGAACTGGGAAGGGGGAGGGGGAGGGACAGAGGAGCTATCTAAAGTTGGAGAAGTCGATGTTCATACCACTGGGCTGCAAGCTGCCCAGGCGAAATATGAGGTGCTGTTCCTCCAATTTCTTCACTTAAAATACACTGGCCCCATCCCCGAACTCTACCTCCGCTACATCGACGACTGCATCGGTGCTACCTCTTGTACCCTTGCAGAACTCACTGACTTCATACGCTTCACTTAAAAACATGCTCTCTAAACTAAACAAAGACTACTCCTCCCTTCACCTTCTTTGCATAAGGATTACACTCTCAGGACAATGCAAACTGGAGAACTGTGAGACAATAGCATTTGCATGCCAGCGTGTCAGCTCAGCGCAAACAAGCCTCGGCAAGGTTGACGGCACAATCAAGGCCCACGGCACAATCAAGGCCCACTCGCACCCGGGCCACTCCTGTTTCCGCGCTGAATCTCTAAACCAAATCACAATTCAGCTGGAAAGTGTGCAGAGAGGTTTAATCTCCCGGTGGCCGAGCACTTCAACTCCCCCTTCCATTCCCAGTCTGACCTTTCTGTCATGGGCCTCCTCCAGTGCCATAGTGAGGCCCACCGCAAATTGGAGGAACAGCACCTCATATTTCGCCTGGGCAGCTTGCAGCCCAGCGGTACGAACATCGACTTCTCCAACTTTAGATAGTTCCTCTGTCCCTCTCTTCCCCTCCCCCTTCCCAGTTCTCCCACTGTATTCCTGTCTCCAACTACATCCTTTCTTTGTCCCGCTCCCTCCCATGAATCAGTCAGAAGGGTGTCGACCCGAAACGTCACCCATTCCTTCTCTCCAGAGATGCTGCCTGACCCGCTGAGTTACTCCAGCATTTTGCGATACCTTCGATTTATGAGGATGTTGTCATGACTCCGTGATTACCTATAACTCTATCCATGTGCCTGTCCAGGTGTCTTTTAAACGTTGGGATAGTCCCAGCCTCAACCACCTCCTACGGCAACTCGTTCCATACACCCATCACCCTCTGTGTGAAAAGGTTACTCCTCAGATTCCCATTAAATCCTTTCCCCTTCACCTTGAACCTATGTCCTCTGGTCCTCGATTCCCCTACTCTGGGCAAGAGACTCTGTGCGTCTACCCGATCTATTCCTCTCATCCATAGCACAGGAGGGTGAGGGTGAACTATAGGAAAGCGTTTTATCGGGACGCACTCCAGCATGGTTTGGGAACAGCTCCATCCAAGACCCGCAAGAAATGGCGGAGAATTGTGGACGCAGCCCAGACTGTCAAGCAAACCAACCTCCCTTCCATCGACTCCATCCACACCTCACGCTGCCTCGGCAAGGCCAGCAGCACAATCAAGGACCAGTCTCACCCCCGGTCTCACTCCCCATTCTCCCCTTCTCCCATCGGGCAAGAGGTACAGAAGTGTGAAAAGTGTGACACTGGAATTTAGAAGGATGAGAGGAGATCTTATCGAAACGTATAAGATTATTAAGGGGTTGGACACGTTAGAGGCAGGAAACATGTTCCCAATGTTGGGGGAGTCCAGAACCAGGGGCCACAGTTTAAGAATAAGGGGTCGGCCATTTAGAACGGAGATGAGGAAACACTTTTTCAGTCAGAGAGTTGTGAATCTGTGGAATTCTCTGCCTCAGAAGGCAGTGGAGGCCAATTCTCTGAATGCATTCAAGAGAGAGCTAGACAGAGCTCTTAATGATAGCGGAGTCAGGGGGTATGGGGAGAAGGCAGGAACGGGGTACTGATTGAGAATGATCAGCCATGATCACATTGAATGGCGGTGCTGGCTGGAAGGGCCGAATGGCCTCCTCCTGCACCTGTTGTCTATTGTCATTCGGCCCTTCCGTCCAGCACCGCCGTTCAATGCGATCGTGGCTGATCGTCCACAATCAGTACCCCGTTCCTGCCCTCTCCCCGTGCTCGTCTGACTCCGTTGTCATTAAGAGCCGTACCGCGGCGCTCACGACAGTAAACTATACCGCGGGGGGCCCCGACCCCCAGCCCCAGGGTCAGACCACACTCACAAAGTCCACGCGGTCCTCAGCCAGCCAGTGGAAGCACTTGAGGAAGAGAAGCAGGGTGAAGATGGCCACAAAGCGCGGGCTGAAGTCGTCCCGGAAGACGGTGAAGGCCAGGCAGGTCTCGGTCACGGCATACCACGAGCGCTCGATTAAATGCTGGGGAAACACGGAGGGCAAGAATTCCATCAGCAGAAAAAAAGGCGATCACGAGTGTAGACAACCGATACTCTACAGCGTACTTACACAATGTTAAGGTCGGCTAGGCCTTTAAAGTTAAGGTCGGCTAGGCTCTGATGTTTAGGAGGTTAGGTCGCTATGATGTTGGGTAGGTTAGACTAGGCTATGATGTTGGGTAGGTTAGGTGGCTATGATGTTGGGTAGGTTAGACTAGGCTATGATGTTGGGCACGTTAGGTGGCTATGATGTTCGGTAGGTTAGGTGGCTATGATGTTGGGCAGGTTAGACTAGGCTATGATGTTGGGTAGGTTAGGGGCTATGACGTTGGGTAGGTTAGGGGCTATGATGTTGGGTAGGTTAGACTAGGCTATGATGTTGGGTTGGTTAAGTGGCTGTGATGTTGGGTAGGTTAGGTGGCTGTGATGTTGGGTAGGTTAGACTAGGCTATGATGTTGGGTAGGTTAGGGGCTATGATGTTGGGTAGGTTAGACTAGGCTATGATGTTGGGTTGGTTAGGTGGCTGTGATGTTGGGTAGATTAGATGGC
Organism: Rhinoraja longicauda; assembly: GCF_053455715.1. Taxonomy (NCBI): domain Eukaryota; kingdom Metazoa; phylum Chordata; class Chondrichthyes; order Rajiformes; family Arhynchobatidae; genus Rhinoraja; species Rhinoraja longicauda. The sequence continues at coordinate 23,298,117 of NC_135986.1, read as the reverse complement.
TGTGATGTTGGGTAGGTTAGATTAGGCTATGATGTTGGGTAGGTTAGGGGCTATGATGTTGGGTAGGTTAGGGGCTATGATGTTGGGTAGGTTAGACTAGGCTATGATGTTGGGTTGGTTAGGTGGCTGTGATGTTGGGTAGGTTAGATGGCTGTGATGTTGGGTAGGTTAGATTAGGCTATGATGTTGGGTAGGTTAGGGGCTATGATGTTGGGTAGGTTAGGGGCTATGATGTTGGGTAGGTTAGACTAGGCTATGATGTTGGGTAGGTTAGGGGCTATGATGTTGGGTAGGTTAGGCTAGGCTATGATGTTGGGTTGGTTAGATGGCTATGATGTTGGGTAGGTTAGATGGCTGTGATGTTGGGTAGGTTAGATGGCTGTGATGTTGGGTAGGTTAGACTAGGCTATGATGTTGGGTAGGTTAGACTAGGCTATGATGTTGGGTAGGTTAGACTAGGCTATGATGTTGGGTAGGTTAGATGGCTGTGATGTTGGGTAGGTTAGATGGCTGTGATGTTGGGTAGGTTAGATGGCTGTGATGTTGGGTAGGTTAGACTAGGCTATGATGTTCAGTAGGTTAGGTGGCTATGTTGTTGGGTAGGTTAGGGGCTATGATGTTGGGTAGGTTAGGTGGCTATGATGTTGGGTAGGTTAGGGGCTATGATGTTGGGTAGGTTAGACTAGGCTATGATGTTGGGTAGGTTAGGTGGCTATGTTGTTGGGTAGGTTAGGTGTATTAAATGTATTTTCGGCTTACGATATTTTCGCTTTACGATGGTTTTATCAGAACGTAACCCCATCGTAAGTCAAAGAGCATCTGTAGTTACTAAAATAACTCCCATTGCAGAGCTCGGTCCTGGGGTGGAGAGTGTTGCACAGATCCGTGGCCTGCAACAGGTTCACAGCCTGTCACTTCCGGGATGAGGAAGAGACCGTGTACCGTTTGTACATGCAGAGCGAGAGGTTGCAACCCCTTGTTCGAGTATCTGAAGGAGCTGCTCCTCGAGCTTTGGCTCCATTTTAGTCCCACGCTCCTGATTTTCGGGCACCCGGTACGGAGGTGGGGAGGGTCGGGAGGGGGAGGAGGCCCTGTCGGCCTGCTCCTGGGCCTGGCCAAGATGGCCGCTCGCGGGTCCAGGCAGCGGGCGGTCGACGGCCGCCTGCCCCTCTTCAAGGGCCTGCGTCCGTGCCCCTGGAGAGCGCACACGCACACACGGTGCCCACGGGGTCCGCTGGGGGCCTTCCGTGGGCGCTGGTCGCCGCGGGAGGTCGAATGTATTGTTGACAAAGCCGGCGGAATTTTAATCCGATAACTGTTTTTGTTTGCAACCTGCAGCTTTTGATCTGATCACGTTACTACTTTTGTATAAGAAAATAACTGCAGATGCTGGTACAAATCGAAGGTATTTATTCACAAAGTGCTGGAGTAACTCAGCGGGTCGGGCAGCATCTCGGGAGAGAAGGAATGGGTGACGTTTCGGGTCGAGACCCTTCTTCAGACTACTTTTTCTATTCAAAACTTTTTACTATTCAAAACTACCTTTTTTATTTTTGTTTTTGTTTTGGAAAAAAAGTTTTTGTAAAAAATATATATAAACATAGCACAAAAAGTAAGGAAATTTGTGTTTGGTAGATTATTTCTTTGTTGTAACAATGCTTCTTGGCAATAAATCTTATAAGGTGGAAAGCCTGTTTATTTCCCTTTTAAATGGTGCCACATTTGTAAGGAACATGCATTTGCGGGATGAGCAGCAGAGCTGAGTATATGGGATGCGCCCATGAAAAATTTGCCAAATCTTCTCTGCCAATGCCAAACAGCTTATTCTGCCATTGACTCTTGTTCGGTGTTGTTTGGTGGATTGGATGATTGAAGTCTGAAGAAACAAGACATATTGGCAATTTAACAATTTATTAATTTAATAAACAGGAGCCATAGTAGCGTGTGGAAGAACCATACAGTCACAACAGCCTGGCACCTCCTCCTCATGCTGGTCACCAGCCTGGTCACACACTGTTGTGGGATGGCATCCCATTCTTGTCAGCACCTGGGGGTACCAGAAGCTCAAAACAAGAGTCAATAGCAACAGCAGAATAAGCTGTTTGGCATTGGCAGAGAAGATTTGGCAAATTTTTCATGGGCGCATCCCATATACTCAGCTCTGCTGCTCATCCCACAAATGCATGTTCCTTACAAATGTGGCACCATTTAAAAGGGAAATAAACAGGCTTTCCAACGGTATAAGATTTATTGCCAAGAAGCATTGTTACAACAAAGAAATAATCTACCAAACACAAATTTCCTTACTTTTTGTGCTATGTTTATATATATTTTTTTAAATCGCAGAGTTCGGTACAGTGGGCAATCACAGTGTACATAAGACACGCCAAGACGAATTGGCCATCTCACCTCCATCTCAGCAGCACGCAGTTGCCCAAAGAACACCTTCCTCATGAACTTGCCGATGAGGAAGACCAAGACAAAGGCCTGGATGTACAGCACCTGCCCAAAAGAAAAAAAGAAAATCAAAATCACACACGGTGGACACAGTGGCATTACCGGTCGAGTCGCTGCCTCACAGCGCCGGAGAACCGCGACTTCTTAACTAAAAGTGCCGAGAACTCAAGCCAACAGTCGAAATAACAATCTCGGAGAAAACCCAAGCGGATGCAGGAATTTTTTTCCCCAGTGTTGGGGGAGTCCAGAACCAGGCGCAGCAGTAGAGTTGCTGCCTTACAGTGAATGCAGCGCCGGAGACTCAGGTTCGATCCAGACTACGGGCGCCGTCTGTGCGTTCTCCCCGTGACCTGCGTGGGTTTTCTCCGAGATCTTCCGTTTCCTCCCACACTCCAAAGACGTACAGGTATGTAGATTAATTGACTGGGCAAATGTAAAAATTGTCCCTAGGGTAGTGTTAGTGTGCGGGGATCGCTGGGCGGCGCGGACTCGGTGGGCCGAAGGGCCTGTTTCCGCGCTGTATCTCTAAAGCTACAGAAACAGGGGCCACACACAGTCTAAGAATAAAGGGGAGGCCATCTAAAACTGAGGCGAGAAAAAAAACTTTCACCCAGAGAGTCGGGAATTTGTGGAATTCTCTGCCAGAGGGCAGTGGAGACCAATTCACTGGATGGATTTTAAAAGAGAGTTAGTGTAAGAAAATAACTGCAGATGCTGGTACAAATCGAAGGTATTTATTTCACAAAATGCTGGAGTAACTCAGCAGGTCAGGCAGCATCTCAGGAGAGAAGGAATGGGTGACATTTCGGGTCGAGACCCTTCTTCAGACCCTTGGAATTCTCTGCCTCAGAAGGCACTGGAGACCAATTCTCTGAATGCATTCAAGAGAGAGCTAGATAGAGTTCTTAAGGATAGCGGAGTCAGGGGGTATGGGGAGAAGGCAGGAACAGGGTATTGATTGAGAATGATCAGCCATAATCACATTGAATGGCGGTGCTGGCTCGAAGGGCCGAATGGCCTCCTCCTGCACCCATTGTCTATTCAGACTGATGTTAGATAGAGAGTTAGTTAGAGCTCTAGGGGCTAGTGGAATCAAGGGATACGGGGAGCAGGCAGGAACGGGGTACCGATTGTGGACGACCAGCCATGGTCACAGTGAATGGCGGTGCTGGCGCTAAGGGCCAAATGGCCTCCTCCTGCACCTATTGTCTAAAATGCTGGAGGAATTCAGCGGGAGAGGCAGCAGCTCTGGAGAGGAGGAAGAGATGGGGGAGGGATGAAGAGGGAGGGACCCGGGGGCGAGGCTGGTCCTTGATTATGCTGCTGGCCTTGCCGAGGCAGCGCGAGGTGTAGATGGAGTCGATGGAGGAAGGGAGGTTTCCGTGCAATTTCTTGCGGGCCTTGGATGGAGGCGCACCTGAGCCAGACTTCGAGACGTCGCGAGCGGGCGGGGCTGCCTTTTATTGGCTTTGTCTAACTGCCTTCCCACATAGGCCACGTAGTCACCAAGGAGGACACGAGACGGAAACTCTCCCCACATTCTCTGGGCTCACAGCCACAAAAACCTCCCTCAGCAAACTTCCCCACAGAACACAGTGAACTACACCGACTAGCCAAAACAAGATGGCCGCCCGCCTAATGTGTTGTTGGTCCTCCATGTGCAGCCCCATACGCAGCAGGGTGCGATGCACTGTGTATTGTGACACATTCCTCCCGTGACCACCATTTTTAAATTTCCTGTGACTTGTGCCACTGTCGACCTTCTGTCGGTTCGGACCAGACGGGATAGCATTCGTTGCCCTCGCACATCGATGAGCCTTGGGCGCCCAACACCCTGCCTGTCGCCGGTTTGTGGTTTGTCCCTCCTCGGACCACTGTCGGTAGGTGCTCACCACTGCTGACCAGGAGCACCCCACAAGCCTTGCCGTTTCAGATGCTCTGACCCAGTCGTCTGGCCGTAATAATTTGGCCCTTGTCAAAGTCGCTCGGGTCTTTACTCCTGCCCATTTCTCCTGCATCCAACACGTCAACTTCAAGAACTGACTGTTCACTTGCTGCCTAGTATATCCCACCCCTTGACAGGTGCCATTGTAACAAGAGAATCAATGTTCTTCACTTTACTTGTCAGTGGTCATAATGTTTTGGCTGGTCGGTGTAGATCCTCTCCCTACAACCTCATCTACTGCATCCGCTGTTCCAGGTGTCAACTTCTCTACATCGGTGCCACCAAGGCTCGGCGATCGTTTAGCTCAACACCTCCGCTCAGTCCACCTTAACCAACCTGATCTCCCTGTGGCTCAGCACTTCAACTCCCCCTCCCACTCTGGCCTTTCTGTCCTGGGCCTCCTCGATTGTCAGAGTGAGGCCCAGCGCAAATTGGAGGAACAGCACCTCGTATTTCGCTTGGGGCAGCTTGCAGCCCAGCGGCATCACAAAATGCTGGAGTAACTCAGCGGGTCAGGTAGCATCTCTGGAGAGAAGGAATGGGTGATGTTTCGGGTCTCGACCCTTCACCAGACTGAGTCTGTCTCAGTCTGGGGAAGGGTCTCGACCCGAAACGTCGCCCATTCCTTCTCTCCGGAGATGCTGCCTGACCCGCTGAGTTACTCCAGCATTTTGTGTCTACTACCTTTGATGGCTTTAGAGTCAACTTTAGATTTTGATTCAAGGTTCATTCAAAAAACTTCATTTAAATTCAACTGACGGCTGGGGTGGGATTTGAACTCGGCGACAGAGACTTTGAGATTATTAAACAGTAACACAAGGTGCAGCTTACAAGATTCATGGCAGCTGCTAAGTGGACTGTAGAAGACAGGCGATAGAAAGGTACAGTAATAAAAAAGAACAGCAGATGCTGGTTTACACCAAAGATGAACGCAAAATGCTGGAGTAACTCAGCGGGCCAGGCAGCATCTTTGGAGAAATTGGATAGGTGACTTTAGACTTAGACGAGGTATAGCACAGAAACAGGCCCTTCAGCCTGTCTAGTCCATGCCAACCTGCGATGGGACTATATCCTACCCACTACGAATAATTTACAATTTTACCAAAGGTCAAGTCAAGTCAATTTTATTTGTATAGCACATTTAAAAACAACCCACGTTGACCAAAGTGCTGTACATCTGATTAGGTACTAAGGAAAAAAATGAAACATACAGTAGCACGCAAACAGTTCACAGCGCCTCCTCAATGAGCCTCAAACGCTAGGGAGTAGAAATCGGTTTTGAGCCTGGACTTAAAGGAGTCGATGGAGGGGGCAGTTCTGATGGGGAGAGGGATGCTGTTCCACAGTCTAGGAGCTGCAACCGCAAAAGTGCGGTCACCCCTGAGCTTAAGCCTAGACCGCGGGATAGTGAGTAGCCCCAAGTCGGCCGACCTGAGGGACCTGGAGTTAGAAAGGGGGGTTAGAAGATTTTTGATGTAGGGGGGGGAGTGTCCATTTAGGGCTTTATACGTGAATAGGAGGAGCTTGAAGTTGATTCTGTACCGTACAGGGAGCCAGTGGAGAGGCCAGAATCGGGGTGATGTGGTCCCTTTTACGGGTACCCGTCAGGAGTCTCGCTGCGGCGTTTTGGACCAGTTGCAGGCGGGACAGGGAAGATTGGCTGATCCCAGTGTATAGGGAGTTGCAGTAGTCTAGGCGGGAGGAAATGAAAGCGTGAATGATTTTTTCTGTGTCGTCGAATTGGAGGAAAGGTTTGATTTTAGCTATGGTTCGAAGTTGGAAGAACTACAAACCTACAAACCCGCACGTCTTTGGAGTGTGGGAGGAAACCAGAGAACCCGGAGAAAACCCACGTGGTCACGGGGAGAACGTACAAACTCCGCACAGACAGCGCCCGTGGTCAGGATGGAACCCGGGTCTCTGGCGCTGTGAGGCAGCAGCTCTACCCGCCGCGCCACCGTGACATTTTCAGGTCGGGACACGTCTTCAGAAAAGCACCACGTAGGAGCAGGCCAATCAGCCCAAACATAGCGGCGGCACGGTGGCGCGGCGGTAGTCACAGCGCCGGAGACCCGGGTTCGATCCCGACTACGGCCGCTGTCTGTACGGAGTTTGCACGCTCTCCCCGTGACCTGCGTGGGTTTTCTCCAGGAAGCTCCGGTTTCCTCCCACACTCCAAAGACGTGCAGGTTTGTAGGTTAATTGGCTTGGAATAAACGTAAAATTGTCCCTAGTTTTAGCGTGCGGGTAATCGGTCGGCGGTCAGGATAGGCCAGAAGGGACCGTCTCTAAATTAAAACCTTTGGAGTGTGGGGGAAAAACCCGGAGCAGTCGGAAAAAACCCACGCAGTCACGGGAAGAGTGTACAAGATCCGTACAGACAGCACCCGTAGTCAGGCTGGAGCCCGGGTCTCTGGCGCTGTGAGGAAGCATTTACCACAGCGCCACCGTGCCATCCCAACATCTACCCAACACAAAGATTGAAGGAGGAAATGAAATGCCACCTATTCACGTCCTCCAGAAATGCTGCCTGACCCGCTGAGTTATAGAGTCATAGAAAGTAGGTGCAGGAGGAGGCCACTTGGCCCTTCGAGCCAGCACCGCCATTCATCGTGATCATGGCTGATCGTCCACAATCAGTAACCCGTGCCTGCCTTCTCCCCGTGTCCCTTGATTCCGTTAGCCCCCCAGAGCTGTATCTAACTCTCTTTTAAATTCATCCAGAGAATTGGCCTCCGCTGCCTTCTGTGGCTGAGAATCCCACAGATTCACAACTCCCTGGGTGAAACTGGGTTTTTTCCCGTCCGTCTGTGTGTTAAACTACGACCTGCCGTTCCTCGTTCCCGCGGATTGCTTGCTCGACCTGGTCGAGCACCCTTGGCAAAACTCAGCGCCTCAACATTATCTCAACCAACCAGCAAATTTACAAATTGACCAACCTACAAACCTATACATCTTTGGAGCGTGGGAGGAAACCGGAGCCCCCGGGGAAAACCCACGCAGGTGACGGGAAGATCTAGTGTGACCAAACTCGTGTCTCTGGCGCTGTGAGGCAGCAGCATGGAAACAGGCCCTGTGGCCCACTGAGCTCGTGCTGACAATTAATCTTCCATTTGCATGTTGAAACAAGGAACTGCAGATGTTTTGAGCGGCACAGTGGTGCAGCGGTAGAGTTGCTGCCTCTCGGCGCCAGGGACCCGGGTTCGATCCTGACCACGGGCGCTTGTCCGTACGGGGTTTGTACGCTCTCCCCGTGACCGGCGCGGGGTTTCTCCGGGAGCTCCGGTTTCCTCCCACGCTCCAAAGACGTACAGGTATGTAGGCTCGTTGGCTTCAGTGACAAAGTAAATTGTCCCCAGTGTGTGTCGTAGGATAGTGCTAGTGTTCGGGGATCGATGTTCGGCATGGTTTCCCGGAGAAAACCCACGCAGGTCACGGGGAGAACGTACAAACTCCGTACAGACGGCACCCGTAGTCGGGATGGAACCCGGGTCTCTGGCGCTGCATTCACTGTAAGGCAGCAACTCTACCGCCGCGCCACCGTCTTCAGAAAAGCAGGGAAACATAGAATGTTTCATGATGCATGAAACATGAAACTGAAACATCGAAGGGCCGCCTCCTGCACCTATTTTCTATGCTTCTATGTTTCAGTTTCATGTTACATGCATCTTGTGTTTTACGACTGTTGGCAGACCAATTTCCCTCCTGGGATAAATAAAGTTCTATCGTATCGTAAAGTCCCTTCACAGGGGCAGCTCCCCTGGAAAACCCCATCACGAAACAAAACTCTACTTTCATTCCTAAATAGTTAAACATCCAACTTCTATGTCAAACATGCAAACTTGTGGAAGCTACTGCAGCACAAGACACGACAAAAAGGCACTTGAAACTCGTTGGAAACATTGATTGAAATAGGCAGTATAGACAATAGGTGCAGGAGGAGGCCATTCGGCCCTTCGAGCCAGCACCGCCATTCAATGTGATCATGGCTGATCATTCTCAATCAGTACCCCGTTCCTGCCTTCTCCCCATACCCCCTGACTCCGCTATCCTTAAGAGCTCTATCCAGCTCTCGCTTGAATGCATTCAGAGACAAGACACACAACCACACAAGTTTAACACAGACGACCATCACAGTGATTCCTCCAGGCACACCCTCACTGTGATGGAAGGCAAGAAAAGTCTTTAAAGAAGAACCTCTTTATTCCTATACTCAAATTCTCTCGTTATGAAGGCCATAAGGCCATAACTTTCTTTACTGCCTGCTGGACCAGCGCGCCAACTTTCAGTGACTTATTCACAAAATGTTGGAGTATCTCAGCAGGTCAGGCAGCATCTCGGGAGAGAAGGAATGGGTGGCGCTTCGGGTCGAGACCCTTCTTCAGTCTGAAGAAGGGTCTCGACCCGAAACGTCACCCATTCCTTCTCTCCCGAGATGCTGCCTGACCTGCTGAGTTACTCCAGCATTTTGTGAATAAATACCTTCGAACTTTCAGTGACTGGTGTACAAGGTCTGCCATCTTAAGCGGCAGACCTCACCACCCCCCACTCCCTACCACACCTCTCTCCCCCTCCCTACCCCGCTCTTCTCCTCCCTACCCCACCCCTCTACCCCCACTTCCCCACCCCTCTGCCCCCTGCTCCAACCTCTTAAGTGACAGACCTCACCTCTCTCTTCCCCCCCCCCATCCCCACCCCTCTGCCCCTCCCCCCCCCCCCCCCATCCCTCGACCCTCACTTCACCACCCCTCTGCCCCTCCATCCCCCATCCTTAGAGGGAGTACAGAGAAGGTTCACCAGATTGATCCCTGGGATGGCAGGACTTTCATATGAAGAAAGACTGGATAGACTAGGCTTGTACTCGCTGGAATTTAGAAGACTGAGGGGGGACCTTATAGAAACATATAAAATTCTTAAGGGGTTGGACAGGCTAGATGCGGGAAGATTGTTCCCGATGTTGGGGAAGTCCAGAACCAGGAGTCACAGCTTAAGGATAAGGGGGAAGTCTTTTAGGACCGAGATGAGAAAACATTTCTTCACACAGAGTGGTGAGTCTGTGGAATTCCCTGCCACAGAAGGTAGTTGAGGCCAGTTCATTGGCTATATTTAAGAGGAAGTTAAATGTGGCCCTTGTGGCTAAAGGGATCAGGGGGTATGGAGAGAAGGGAGGTACGGGTTACTGAGTTGGATGATCAGCCATGATCATATTGCATGGCGGTGCGTACAGGCTCGGAGGGCCGAATGGCCTACTCCTGCACCTAATTTCTATGTTTCTATGTTTCTATCCCTCTACCCTCACTTCACCACCCCACTGCCCCTCCCTCCCCCATCCCTCAACCCTCATTTCACCTCCCTCCCCCATCCCTCGACCCTCATTTCACCCCCCCCCCCCCCCTTACCCAACCTGACACCGTTGAGCCAATACTCACGGCCATGCTGGGGCTGGACTTGGTGAGGTACACCACAGTCGGGTAGAACTGGCGCTTGAGATAGAAGGCATGGCTGACCACCGTGGTGGTGAGCACCAGGCTGGTGGCCGCCGCCAACATGGACCGGACCATCCCGTTCCTCCCCGCGGGAAACAGCTTGCCGGACGGTCGCCAGGAGACCGAGCCCCCCGGATCTGGATGGTGGCAGAAATGCAAACCAGCGCCCTGGCCGGTGTGCGTGTCGCTGCCGTCGCCCGCCGGGTCAGGTGGGCACCTGCGCCAGTCCCGCCGCCGGGCAGTCTGGTCTCGCTGCAAAGCTACAAAAGCAGAAAAGGAGAAAAGGGAGATTATTCGGTGCCGCTGCGGACGCTGGCAATCAACAATCAGTGAAGGCTGGAACTCGCCTATCTTCCTGCGCCCGTCTACCTCGCTCTTAAGTGACAGGGGCAGAATTAGGCCGCTCGGCCCATCAAGTCTACTCCGACATTTAATCATGGCTGAGCAACATAGAAAATAGGTGCAGGAGTAGGCCATTCGACCATTCAATATGATCATCCAGCTCAGTAACCTGTACCTGCCTTCTCTCCATAACCCCTGATCCCTTTAGCCACAAGGGCCACATCTAACTCCCTCTTAAATATAGCCAATGAACTGGCCTCAACTACCTTCTGTGGCAGAGAATTCCACAGACTCACCACTCTCTGTGTGAAGAAATGTTTTCTCATCTCGGTCCTAAAAGACTTCCCCCTTATCCTTAAGCTGTGACCCCTGGTTCTGGACTTCCCCAACATCGGGAACAATCTTCCCGCTTCTAGCCTCTCCAACCCCTTAAGAATTTTATATGTTTCTATAAGATCCCCCCTCAGTCTTCTAAATTCCAGCGAGTATAAGCCTAGTCCATCCAGTCTGAGGAATCCTAATCTGAGGAAAGACATTCTTGCTATAGAAGGTCCACCAGATTGATTCCTGGGATGGCAGGACTTTCATATGAAGAAAGACTGGATAGACTCGGCTTGTACTCGCTGGAATTTAGAAGATTGAGGGGGGATCTTACAGAAACGTACAAAATTCTTAAGGGGTTGGACAGGCTGGATGCAGGAAGATTGTTCCCGATGTTGGGGAAGTCCAGAACAAGGGGGTCACAGTCTCATCTCAGATTTTAGGACCGAGATGAGAACGTTTTTTTTCCACACAGAGAGTGGTGAATCTGTGAAATTCTCTGCCACAGAAGGTAGTTGAGGCCAGTTCATTGGCTATATTTAAGAGGGAGTTAGATGTGGCCCTTGTGGCTAAAGGGATCAGGGGGCATGGAGAGAAGGCAGGTACAGGATACTGAGTTGGATGATCAGCCATGATCATATTGAATGGTGCAGGCTCGAAGGGCCGAATGGCCTACTCCTGCACCTATTTTCTATTAAGGGGCAGCACAGCGGTAGTTGCTGTCTTACAACGCCAGGGACCCGGGTTCGACCCTGACCACGGGCGCTGCCTGTACGGAGTCTGTGCGTGGGTTTTCTCTAGGACCTCCGGTTTCCTCCCACGCTCCAAAGATGAGCAGGTTTGTAGGTTTATTGGCTTGGAAAAAAGTGTAAAATTGTCCACAGTGTGTGTGCGTGGGATAGTGTTAGTGCGCTGGTCGGCGCGGACTCGGTGGGCCGAAGGGCCTGTTTCCACGCTGTATCTCTAAATCTATCTCTCCCTCCTAACCCCATTCTTCTGCCTCCCCCCCAGAAACTCCTGACATCTGTACTAATCAATACCTGTCTCCCTCACACCCTGCCTGCCCCTCACCCAGCTCTCTATTCTCTCTATTCTCTCTCTCTCTCTCTCTCTCTCCTCAACCTTCTCAGGCATTGGAACAAGGCGTGACCAGCCCACAGTCGACCTATGGTCAAAAAGAGGGGATAGAACCAGGAATATCTGTGTTTTAATGAAAAGATACAGTATGGAAACAGGCCCTTCGGCCCACCGAGTCCTTACTGACCATCGATCAGCGGTTCACACAAGTTCTGTTAGCCCACTTACTCGTCCACGACCTAAACATTCGGGATAATTTACAGGTGTGGGCGATTTTTAACTTCTCTTAACTTCTCTACATCGGCGACACCAAACGCAGACTCGGCGATCGTTTCGCTCAGCACCTTCGCTCAGTCCGCCTTAACCAACCTGATCTCCCGGTGGCTGAGCACTTCAACTCCCCCTCCCACTCCCAGTCTGACCTTTCTGTCATGGGCCTCCTCCAGTGCCATAGTGAGGCCCACCGGAAATTGGAGGAACAGCACCTCATATTTCGCCTGGGCAGCTTGCAGCCCAGCAGTATGAACATCGACTTCTCCAACTTTTGATAGTTCCTCTGTCCCTCTCTTCCCCTCCCCCTTCCCAGTTCTCCCTCTATCTTCCTGTCTCCACCTATATCCTTCCTTTGTCCTGCCCCCCTGACATCAGTCTGAAGAAGGGTCTCGACCTGAAACGTCACCCATTCCCTCTCTCCTAGATGCTGCCTGACCTGCTGAGTTACTCCAGCATTTTGTGATACCTTCGGGGTAATTTACAGATCAATCTACACATCCACACTGGCACTCCGTCCGAGATGTGGGAGGAAAACAAAGCACTCGGGATGAACCCGTACAGCCACTGGGAGAACAACATTCAAACCCCACACAGGCAGCAAAGTCCCCTCCCTCACCAACCCATCTCCCCCTCCCCCCACACCGACACCTCTCTCTCCTCTACTTCTCTCCCTAGCCCCACCTCACATCACACACCCCTTGCTCCTCTCCTTTCCCCTTCTTCACCTCCCCACCCCTCACTTTCCCACCCTCTACCCCCTTGTCCACCCTCTTAAGTGGCAGACCTCACCACCACCTCTTCCCTTCCATACCCCTCTCTTCCCCTCCCTACCCCTCTCTTCCCCATCCCCCTCTTCCCCTCCCTACCCCTCTCCTCCCTTCCCTACCCCTCTCTTCTCTAACCCTTCACTTCCCTAACCCCTCCCTTCCACCACCCCACCCTACCCCCACCGCTCTCTTCCCCTCCCTACCCACATCCTCCCCTCCCTACCGCTCCTCCCCACCCCTTCTCTTCCCTTCCCCCCTCTCCTCCCCTCCCTACCTCTCTCCTCCCCTCCCTACTCTTCCCTCCCCCCACCCCCACCTTTGCCTCCTTACACTTCTACCCTCTCACCCCACAGGCGCCAGTCCTCACCTCCCCTCCCTACCCCTCTCTTCCCTCCCCCTACCCCTCTCCACCCCTTTCCCTTTTCTCCCCTCCCTACCCATCTCTTCTCTTCCCCCTCCCCACACTTCTACCGTCCCCCCGCTCTACCCCTCTCCTCCTCTACCCCCTCCTTACCCCTCTTCTCTCTACCCCTCCCCAACCTACCCCTCTCTACCCCACTCCTCCCCTCCTTACACTTCTACCCTCCCTATCCCCACCCCTCTTCCCCTTGCGGCAGACCTCACCTCCACCACCCCCTCTTCTTCCCCTCCTCATCCCCACCCCTCTCTTCTACCTTCTCACCCCACAGGCGCCAGTCCTCACCTCCCCTCCCCACCCCTATCTAACCAACTTCCCTTCCCCCTCTCCTCCCCCCACCCCTCTTTCCCTTTTCTCCCCTCCCTACCCTCTAACCATCTTCCCTTCCCCCCTCGCCTCCCCTCCCTACCCGACCCCTTCCCACCCCTCTCCTCCCTACCCTCCCACCCCTCTCTTCCCCTCCCTACCCCCACCCCTCTCTTCCCTAACCCCACCCCTCCTTACCCCTACCCCTCTCCCCCCTCCTTCAACCCTCCCTATCTCCACCCTCTACCCCTTGTCCACCCTCTTGTGGTAGACCTCACCTCCACCACCCTCTCCTCCTCCCCTCCCTACCCCTCTCTCCTCCCCTCCCTCCCCTCCCTCTCCTCCCTACCCTCTCCTCTCTTCCCCTCCCCACCTCCTCTCTCCCCTCCCCCTTCTCTCTTCCCCTCCCAACCCCATCCTCCCCTCCCTTCCCCACCCCTCTCTCTCTCTACCCGCACCCCTTCCTACCCCCCTTCCCCTGCCCTCCCCTCCCCACATTTCTACCCTCACCCCATAGGCGCCAGTCCTCACCTCCCCTCCCCTCCCCCCCAGAGCCCGCTGTCGCCGCCTCCTCCTCCTCTTCCCCTCCCTACCCCTCCCCCACCCCTTTCTTCCCTCCCCTCCCCCTACCCCTCTCCTCCCCCCACCTCTCTCTTTCCCTTTTCTCCCCTCCCTACCCCTCTCTTCTCTTCTTCTTCCCCTCCTTATCCCTATCCCTCTCTTCTACCCTCTCACCCCCACAGGCGCCAGTCCTCACCTCCCCTCCCCTCCCCCCCAGAGCCCGCTGTCGCCGCCTCCTCCCTCTCTACCCTCTCCTCTCTTCCCCATCCCACCTCCTCTCCTCCCCCTTCTCTCTTCCCCTACCCTCCCCTCCTCACCTCCCTTCCCTACCCCACCCCTCTCACCCCCCCCTACCCCCACCCCTCACCTCCTTATCCCCCTCCTCCCCTCCCAACCCTCCCACCACCCCTCTCTTTGCCTCTCCTCCCCACCTACACTTCTACCCTCCCTATCCCCACCCCTCTTCCCCTTGTCTACCCTCTTAAGTGGCAGACCTCCCCTCCCCCCACCCCTCCCCACACTTCTACCCTCTCACCCCCACAGGCGCCAGTCCTCACCTCCCCTCCCCCCCCCCCCAGAGCCCGCTGTCGCCTCCTCCTCCTCCTCCTCTTCCCCTCCCCCACCCCTCTCTTCCCTCCCCTCCCCCTACCCCTTTCCTCCCCTCCCCCCCCCCCCCAGAGCCCGCTGTCGCCTCCTCCTCCACCTCCTGCACTGTCGCCTCCTGCTCCACCTCCTGCACTGTGTCGCTGTCTCTGCGCCAAACCCCCAACGCCAGGCAGGGAAGACACGGCTTCAGACACCTCACTTCCGGCCGAGGCGTCCGTCCCTTTTACCCGTCCCCCGTCCCCCCCCCGGTGTCACGGCCTTTGTTTTCCTCCCTGGGAATCCCCACCCTCTCCCCGGGCAAACGGCCCGTGATTTACCCCCGGGCAAACGACCCGTGATTTACCCCCCTCTCCTCTCTCTCCCCCTCCCTCCTCTTTCTCTCCCCCTTCTCCTCTTTCTCCTCTTTCTCTCCCCCTTCTCCTCTCTCTTCTCCCTTCCCACCCCTTTCTTCCCCCCTGCCCACTCCTTGAGGAGGCGCTGTGAACTGTTTGCGTGCTACTGTACGTTTCATTTTTTTTTCCTTAGTACCTAATCAGATGTACAGCACTTTGGTCAACGTGGGTTGTTTTTAAATGTGCTATACAAATAAAATTGACTCTCTCCCTTCCGGGCCCTGGTGAGACCGCACCTGGAGTACTGTGTGCAGTTTTGGTCTCCAAATTTGAGGAAGGATATTCTTGCTATTGAGGGCAGTGCAGCGTAGGTTCACTAGGTTAATTCCCGGAATGGCGGGACTGTCGTATGTTGAAAGGCTGGAGCGACTAGGCTTGTATACACTGGAATTTAGAAAGATGAGGGGGGATCTTATTGAAACATATAAGATAATTAGGGGATTGGACACATTAGAGGCAGGAAACATATTCCCAATGTTGGGGGAGTTCAGAACAAGGGGCCACAGTTTAAGAATAAGGGGTAGGCCATTTAGAACGGAGATGAGGAAGAACTTTTTCAGTCAGAGAGTGGTGAAGGTGTGGAATTCTCTGCCTCAGAAGGCAGTGGAGGCCAGTTCGTTGGATGCTTTCAAGAGAGAGCTGGATAGAGCTCTTAAGGATAGCGGAGTGAGGGGGTATGGGGAGAAGGCAGGAACGGGGGTACTGATTGAATGGCGGTGCTGGCTCGAAGGGCTGAATGGCCTACTCCTGCACCTATTGTCTATTGTCTATTACCCCTTTCTTCCTCTCTCCCCTCCCCCCTCCTCTCTTCTCCCTTCCCACCCCTTTCTTCCCCGTCCACTCCCTTCTCTCCCCCTCTCTCCACTTTCTCCCCCTCCTCTCTTCTCCCTTCCCACCCCTTTCTTCCCCCTGTCCACTCCCTTCTCTCCTCTTTCTCTCCCCCTCTCTCCACTTTCTCCCCCTCTCTTCTCCCTTCCCACCCCTTTCTTCCCCTGTCAACTCCCTTCTCTCCCCCCCCTTTCCCCCCTCTCTTTCCCCCTCCTCTCTTCCCACCCCTTTCTTCCCCCCTGTCCACTCCCTTCTCTCTCCCTACCCCTTTCTTCCTCTCTCTCCCCCTCCCCCTCTTTCTCTCTCCCCTCCCCTTTCTCCCTTCCCACCCCACCCCTTTCTTCCCCTGTCCACTCCCTTCTCTCCCCCTCTCTCCTCTTTCTCTCCTCCTCCTCTCTCTTTCCCCTCCTCTCTTCTCCCTTCCCACCCCTTTCTTCCCCTGTCCACTCCCTTCTCTCTCCCTACCCCTTTCTTCCTCTCTCCCCCCCTCTTTTCTCCTTTCTTCCTCGCCACCCTCCTCCCTTTCCTCCTCTCCCCCTCCTTCTCTTCTCTCCCCCCTACCCCACTCTCTCTCTTTCCCCCTCCTCCCTTCCCACCCTTTCCTTCCCCCTCCTCCCTTCCCACCCTTTCCTTCCCCCTCTCTCTCTCTCTCTCTCCCTTTCCCTCCCTTGTAGTTGTAGGGGCTTCGCTGTGTCCCGTCCCCACCCCCTCCCCTCTCCACCCCCTCCCCTCTCCACCCCCTCCCCTCTCCACCCCCTCCCCTCTCCACCCCCTCCCCTCTCCACCACCCCCACCTCCCCTCTCCACCACCCCCACCCCACCTCCCCTCTCCTCCCCACCCACTCCCCCAGTGGCCGCGTTACCTCCTCTGACGCCGACCCTCCTCCTCTTCGTCCCCGCAAACCAGCTCCAGCGTTTGCGCCACAAGCGAGCCCGTGGCCTCTGCCCATTGGCGGCGCCGCCTCTGTTCCCCGGCGCCCTCCCCCTCCCCCTCCTCCCCGGCAGCCCCGCCCACAGGCAGGCCCGGCCAATCACAGACGCCCCCGTCCCCCTCTGCTCCGGACCCCACGTGGGAAAGCAACCAATCAGCAGCCGCTCTCTTGCCCCGACCAATCACCGCAGCCACGTCCCCGGCGGTTCCGACCAATCACACCACATGAGCTCCTCACCAATCAGCAGCCGCTTTCTATCCCCGCGGCCAATCACCGCCGCCGAATCCCCGCCGAATCACACCGCACCCCCTCGGCCAATCACACGGTTGCTTCGCTCCCCCCCCCCTTACTGGCCCCACATGGGATCCCCACCAATCAGCAGCCGGTCTTCTGTTCCAGCCCCGCGGCCGGCCCGGCCAATCACACGCTCGACCCCCCCCCCCCCCGCCGGGCACCACGTGGGATCCCCACCAATCAGCAGACGGCCTGCTGTCCCCGCCCCGCGGCCGGCCCGGCCAATCACCCGCTCGACCCCCCCCCGGGCACCACGTGGGCTCCCACCAATCAGCAGCCGCGGACGCCTGAGTACTTGGATCAATCCGATCACACCTCGTTTCTTTCAGAACAACATGAACAGCCCCCTCGCCGTCCTCCCACCAACAAAACCCAACCAAAACAACAAATAAAAACCGCAAGTGGGCTACGTTGCAAACTACACTGTAGTTTTTTAACAAATACAAATAATCAGGGCTTTCGCCCCAAGTCGGTTTCCTAGGCAACGTCGCCACACGCCGCCTGTCACTGGTTGGGGAGGAGGCGGGACGCTGACGTGGGGCGGGACGCTGACGTAGCGGCGGAACGCTGACGTGCAGGCGGGACGCAGACGTGTTCAGTGTCGAAGGGGGGCGGGACAGGGGGAGGGGAGGGTCGGGAAAGGCGTGGCGATGACGCAGCCTGGGCGGGGTGATAACGTTGGGGCGGGGCGATGACTTTTGAGATGGGGCGGGGAGATCGCCGACGTAGGGGGGCGGGGCGACGACTTTGATGCGGGGTGCCCTCCTGCGGGGCGGTGACGTCACGGGCGGTGACGTCAGGCGCGGGGAATCGGGTGGTGTCGTCAGGCGATGACATACGGGGAGGCGAAAGGCCGGGCGGGGTTGGGCGGGGCGCTGACGTGAGGGGGAGGAGCGCCGACGTTGGGGCTTGGGGAGGGGCGATGGCCATTGAGTTGGGGCGAGGCGCCCTCCTGGCTGTGACGTCATGGGCGGTGAAGTCAGGGGCGGGGAGATGGAAGGGGCGGCGACGTGAGGGCGGGTTGGAGCACCGACGTAGGGGCGGAGGTAGGGGCGTGTGAGTCGGGGCGGGGCGCCCTCCTGGTAGGGGTGGTGACGTCATGGGCGATGACTTATGAGTTAGGGCGCGGCCGCCCACCTGGGGGGGTGGGGGTAGGGGAGGTGACGTTACGGGCGGTGACGTCAGGGGCGGGGCGGAGCTCCGACGTAGGGGCGTGGCGATGACGCTGGGGCGGGGAAGGGGCGGAGGTCAGGGGTGGAGAGCTGAGGGAAGGGGGGAGGGGCAGTGACGCTGGGGCGGGGAGGAGCGCCGACGGAGGGGCGGGGCGATATGGCAGGGGCGGGGAGAGTCGGTGACGCAGGGCCGGGGGGGGGGGGGGGCGGTGAGGTCAGGGGCGGGGAGGAGCGCCGATGGAGAGGCGGGGCGATGACGTCAGGGGCGAGGAGGAGCGCCGACGGAGAGGCGGGGCGATGACGTGAGGGGCGAGCACCGACGTAAGGGCGGGGCGATATGGCAGGGGCGGGGAGGAGCGCCGACGGACGGGCGGGGCGATGACGCAGGTGGGGAGGGGCGGTGACGCGTCAGTATTAAGCGCGGGAGGGGCGAGGGGGCAGGTGCGGCACGTGCCTCCCGCCTTCCCCTCCCTCAGGTGAGCGGCCGCCAGGTGATGGCGACGAGCCCGCGGCCTCCAGTCAAGTCAAGCCAGGGCATGGAGGATGGAAAATGAAGAGGGGGAAGGGGATGGAGGATGGAGGATGGGTGCTGATGCTGCAGCATGCGGGTGGAGTGCTCACTGTGTGAGTTGGAGGGTCCACACTGGACCTTCCTGAGGGGGAGGGGAGGAGAGGAGGGGGAGGGGGAGGGGGAGGAGGAGAGGAGGGGGAGGGGGAGGGGGAGGGGGAGGGGGGGATAGAGAGAGAGAAAGAAAGAACAACAACCAAGGTTGTCCCATTTTAAAAGAGAGTTAGATAAAGCTCTAGGGGCCAGCATTATCAAGGGATATGGGGAGAAGGATGAGAGGGGATCTTATCGAAACGTATAAGGTTATTAAGGGGTTGGACACGTTAGAGGCAGGAAACATGTTCCCAATGTCGGGGGAGTCCAGAACCAGGGGCCACACACAGTTTAAGAATAAGGGGTCGGCCATTTAGAACGGAGATGAGGAAAAACTTTTTTAGTCGAGAGAGTTGTGAATCTGTGGAATTCTCTGCCTCAGAAGGCAGTGGAGGCCAATTCTCTGAATACATCCAAGAGAGAGCTAGATAGAGCTCTTAAGGATGGCGGAGTCAGGGGGTATGGGGAGAAGGCAGGAACGGGGTACTGATTGAGAATGATCAGCCATGATCACATTGAATGGCAGTGCTGGCTCGAAGGGCCGAATGGCCTCCTCCTGCACCTATTGTCTATTGTCTATTGAAGGTTACTGATTGTGGATGGTCAGCCATGATCACAATGAATGGTTCGAAGGGCACTTA
Organism: Rhinoraja longicauda; assembly: GCF_053455715.1. NCBI lineage: Eukaryota > Metazoa > Chordata > Chondrichthyes > Rajiformes > Arhynchobatidae > Rhinoraja > Rhinoraja longicauda. The sequence goes on along the minus strand of NC_135986.1, from coordinate 23,278,638 downwards.
TTTTCTATATTTATATATTTATACTTTTCTATTTCCAGCGGGGTGTTTCCTAAAGTAAAAATGCACCAGATAGCCCAGCGCTGTGGGCGGTTGTGCAGTAAAAAGCGGGGGGAAAAATCTTGTAGGGGTTGAGTAGACTGGGACGGGTTCAGAGAAGATTTGCCAGGGTGTGTAGGAAAGAACTGCAGACGCTGGTTTGGTTTAAATCGAAGGTAGAACACAAAATGTCGGAGTAACTCTGCGGGACAGGCAGCATCTCGGGAGAGAGGAAATTGGTGGCGTTTCAGGTCGAGAGCCTTCTTCTGACTAGGATTTACCAGGATGTCGCCAGGACTAGAGTGTCTGAGCTGTAGGGAGAGGCTGTGCAGGCTGGGACTCTATTCCTTGGAGCGCAGGAGGATGAGGGGTGAGCTTACAGAGGTGTATAAAAATCATGAGAGGAATAGATCGGGTAGACGCACAGGGTCCCTTGCCCAGAGTAGGTGAATCGAGGGCCAGAGGACATAGGTTCAAGGTGAAAGGGAAAAGATTTAATAGGAATCTGAGGGGAAACGTTTCCACACAACGGGTGTGTGGCTGAGCTGGCAGTGGAGGTAATTGAGACAGGGACTATCTCAACGTTTAAAGAAACAAGTGTGTGGATCGGACGGGTTTGGAGGGATATGGACCAAGTGTGGGCAGGTGGTACTAGTGTAGCTGAGATGCGTCGGCAAGTTGGGCCAAAGGGCCTGTTTCCACACTATATCACTCTATGACTGACTCCATGAGGAGTTTGCAACTGCTCTTAGATGTTTTGACTCCTTATCAGTTACTGCCTAAACTGCAGCATTGTTTGACTTTAAAATGATGTGGATTTTCTTTCTTTTTTTTTTTGGAATTGAGATGCTGTTGGCAAAATCAGCATTTACTGCCCATTGAAATGAGACAAGGTGCTGGAGTAAATTAGTGGTATTGGTTTTTTTTTACAAAGGGTGGTGGGTGTACGGAATGAGCTGCTGAAGGAAATAGTTAAGGCAGGAATTATTTAAATGTTTTAAGAAACATTTATACAGGTATGTGGATGGGATAGGCTTAGAGGGATATGGGCCAAATGTAGGCAGGTGGGATTAGTGTAGATGAAACATGTTGAAGGTATTTATTCACAAAATGCTGGAGTAACTCAGCAGGTCAGGCAGCATCTCAGGAGAGAAGGAATGGGTGACGTTTCGGGTCGAGACCCTTCTTCAGACTAATGTTAGGGGGGGCGGGACAAAGGAAGGATATAGGTGGAGACAGGAAGACTGGGAGATCTGGGAAGGGGAGAGAGGGACTGAGGAACTATCTAAAGTTGGAGAAGTCAATGTTCGTACCGCTGGGCTGCAAGCTGCCCAGGCGAAATATGAGGTGCTGTTCCTCCAATTTCCAGCAACATGTTGGTTGGCATGGGCAGGTTGGGCCGAAGAGCCTATTTCGAGAACGGTCTGACTCTACGATCACTGGAGATTGTGGACGGGTGATGTTTTGGGTCAGTACCCTTCAGATCCTTCTAAAATCAGTCTGGCCTGAAATGTCACCTATCCACGTTCTCCAGAGATGCTGTCCGACCTGTTGAGTTGCTCCTGCGTTTTGTGTCTGCTTATGTAACTTTAATTTGGTAGCTTGAGGTGGATTTTCTTTTTTTTTTGGAATTGAGATGTTGGCCAAGCAAGCATTTACTGCCCAATGCAAGCACATAAAGTGCTGGAGTAAGAATGGGCGATGTTTTGGGTTGAGACCCTTCTTCAGACCCTTCTCCCCCTATGAAGAAGGATCCTGACCTGAAATGTTGCCTATCCATGTCCTCCAGAGATGCTGCCTAACCTGATAGGTCACAAAGTGCTGGAGCAACCTGTTGTTTAACTTTAAATTTGAGGTGGGTTTTTACTTGCTTTCATCTTTTGGAATTGAGATTTTGTTGGCCTAACCAAGCATTTTTTCCCTTCCTTGGCTGCCCTTCAGAAGGTGGTTGAATTACCTTCACTAACTAGTGAAGGAGCACCTACAGAGTGGAAGTTCCAAGATTTAGACGCAGAATAGATTTGGCACATAGGTGTATAAAAATCATGAGAGGAATAGATCGGGTAGACGCACAGGGTCCCTTGCCCAGAGTAGGGGAATTGAGGGCCAGAGGACATAGGTTTAAGGTGAAAGGGGAATGGATTTAATAGGAATCTGAGGGGAAACGTTTCCACACAATGGGTGTGTGGCTGAGCTGGCAGTGGAAGTAGTTGAGACAGGGACTATCGCAACGTTTACAACGCAGGAATGGGCCTTTGGAACTTATTGTTTGTGCTGAATGTGATGCCAACTGATCTTATCTGTCTGTGCATGATCTGTACCCCTCTATTCCTTGCACTTCCATGTGTCTATCTAAAAGCCTGTTGGGTGCCACTATTGCATCTGTCTCCACCGTCACCCCCGGCAATGAATTCCAGGTACCCACTACTACCCTCTGTGTAGAAAAACTTCCCCTGCGTGTCTCCATTTAACTTTCTCCCTCACGCCTTATTGCCTTGCCCTCTAGAGTTGGACATTTCCACCCTGGGAGGGAGAAAGGTTCTATGCCTAACCTATCTACCTGCACCTCCTTCAGGTGAGACAGAGGTTCACCTGCACCTCCTCCAACTTCATCTATTGCATCCGCTTCTTCAGTCTGATGAAGGGTCTCGACCCGAAACGTCACCCTTTCCTTCTCTCCTGAGATGCTGCCCGACCTGCTGAGTTACTCCAGCATTTTGTGAATAAATACCTTCGATTTGTACCAGCATCTGCAGTTATTTTCTTACAGAATCCTTCTTCCTCTTCCTTTCCTCTGCCTTTTGTCCCCTTCCCTCCCCTTCGTGCCTAGAATTTTCCTATTATCACGTCCCTATTTCCTCCTGCCCTGGTCCCCTTCCTCCCATTCCATCTATGTCACTCCCTATGACTTTACATTTAGCTCCTTGTTTTATCTGGCACCCTCTTGTCTCCTTCTCCCGTCCAGTTTTGTCCCTTACTTCACCCGTCGACAATCTATCCCTCCTTGCCTGTAACCACCTATCACTTACCAGGCGCACCCCCCAACCTCTCTTTTCCAGCTTTCTTCCCTTACTGCAAGCGGAAAAGGTTTGTGACCCAAAACATAGAAACAAGGAACTGAAGATGCTGGTTTACACCAAAGAGAGACACAAAATACTGGAGTAACTCAATGGGTGAGGCAGCGTCCCTGGAGAACATGGATAGGTGATGTTTTGTTTAAACATTGCATGGGTGGGGGGTAGGAAAGGACAAAGCATGGCAGGTCATAGATGAAGGTAGACACGAAATGCTGAAGTTAGTCAGCGGGTCAGGCAGCATCTCTGGAGAGAAAGTACAGGTGATGTTTTGGGTTGGAAACCTTGAATGCAGGCCGGAGGGGTTTTGATATGCTGATGGTCGGGCAATGGTCAGAGATGAACGTACACAAGGAGCGAGACAAGGATGAGAGAGATACAAAATGTTGGAGTAACTCAGCGGGTCAGGAAGCATCTCTGGAGAGAAGGGATTGGTGACGTTTTGGGTCGAGAAACCACCTTCAGACTGAAGAAGGATCTCGACCCTAAACGTAGTCTGAAGAAGGGTCGCGACCTATTCCTTCTCTCCAGAGATGCTGCCTGACCCACTGAGTTACTCCAGCATTTTGTGTCTACTTCAGTGTGCGTACTGTTGGTCTTTCCTGACCCATTACGTTGCTTAGTTTAAGATAGGCACAAAATGCTGGAGTAACTCAGTGGGGCAGGCAGCACCTCTGGAGAGAAGAAATGGGTGACATTTCGGGTCGAGACCCTTCTTCAGACACGTTGTTTAGTTTAGTTAGTTTCGTTTATTATTGTCACGTGTGCAGAGGTACAGTGAAAAACTTTCTCACAGTGTAAGGAGGAACTGCAAATGCTGTTTTACACTGAAGACAGCCACAAAATGCCAGAGTAATTCAGTGGGTTAGGCAGCATCTCTGGAGAGAAGGAATAGGTGACGTTTCGGGTCAGGACTGCTTCAGACTGACAGTCAGGGGAGAGGGAAATTAGAGATTCAGAAGGGTGCAAAGAGCTTGTAAGGTGTGAAAAGGACAGATCAAAGCAGACGCTGATCAAGGAAATGTACAATGGTTCATTGTTGGCTGAGGAGTAGTTGATAACGAGGTATCACAAAATGCTGGAGTAACTCAGCGGGTCAGGCAGCATCTCAGGAGGGAAGGAATGGGTGATGTTTCGGGTCGAGACCCTTCTTCAGACTGATGTCAGGGGAGGGGGCAGGGCAAAATAGGATGTAGTGGGAGACAGAAAGAAAGTGGGAGAACTGGGGAGGGACAGAGGAACGATCTGAAGTTAGAGAAATCAATGTTCATACCGCTGGGGTGTAAGCTGCACAAGTGAAATATGAGGTGCTGTTCCTCCAATTTGCGCTGGGCCTCACTCTGACAATGGAGGAGGCCCAGGACAGAAAGGTCAGAGTGGGAGGGGGAGTTGAAGTGCTGAGCCACCGGGAGATCAGGTTGGTTAAGGCGGACTGAGCGAAGGTGTTGAGTGAAACGATCGCCGAGCCTGCGCTTGGTCTCGCCGATGTAGAGAAGTTAACATCTGGAACAGCGGATACAATAGTTGTTACGATAATGAGGTATACCTTTTCTGCCTTTTTTTTCCCCTGGCTCTTAGTCTGAAGAAGGGTTTCGACCCGAAACGTCACCTATGCCTTTTCTCCAGAGATGCTCTGATCCACTGAGTTACGCCATCTTTTTGTCCATCTTTGGTTTAAACCTGCACCTGCAGTTGCTTCCTATACTTTCGCTTCACTGCTTCACTTATGTCTGTCCACCCCCCCCCACAAATGCTGCCTAACCCACTGAATTCCTCCAGCACTTGGTGCTTTGCACTTAGTCTACACTTGGTTTAGCTGAACGAAGGAGCTGTAACTCGGATAGTAAGTTACAGATAGTGAAGATGGTTGTGAAAAATTGGTCGATTGGTCAGATGGGCTGAGGAATGGTTGATGGAATTTAATTGAGAAATGTCAGGTATTGCATTTTGGGAAGTCTAACGTGGGCAGGACCTACACAGTGAATGGTAGGGCTATGGGGATGTTGTAGAGCAGAGAGATCTAGGAGTACAGGTGCATGGTTCTTGGCCTTCGTCAGTCAGAGTATTGACTATAGACGTTGGGAGGTCATGTTGCAGTTGTATAAGACGTTGGTGAAACTGCATTTAGTGTATTGTGTTTTGTTCTGGGTTATAGGAAAGATGCTGTCAAGATGGAAAGGGTGCAGAGAAGATTTACGAGGATGTTGCCAGGACTAAAGGGTGTGAGCTATTGGGGGAGGATGAGTAGGAAGGGACTCTATTCCCTGGAGCGCAGGAGGATGAGGGGTGATCTTATAGAGGTGTATGAAACCATGAGAGGAATAGATCTGGTAGATGCACAGTCTCTTGCCCAGAGTAGGGGAATCGAGGTCCACAGTACGTTGGTTTAAGGTGAAGGGGAAAAGATTTAAACTAGTAAACCTACGCCCTCAACAGCAAGAATATCCTTCCTCAAATTTGGAGACCAAAACTGCACACAGTACTCCAGGTGTGGTCTCACTAGGGCCCTGTACAACTGCAGAAGGACCTCTTTGCTCCTATACTCAACACCTCTTGTATTGAAGGCCAACATTCCATTGGCTTTCTTCACTGCCTGCTGTACCTGTTTGGAGGGATATGGACCAAATGCAGGCATGTGGGACTAGTGTAGCTGGGGCACGTTGGCCGGTGTGGGCAAGTTGGGCCATAGTGTCTGTTTCCACACTGTATCACTCTGGCTCAAGAACTGTAATCGTGACCTGATGTTGCTTCTCTTCCCAACAGACCACCCCTGACTGCCTTCGTTTACCATCATGAGGCACCACCAGACCCCCGCACAGAATCACTCCTCGGTCACCATCCAGGTGAAGCCAGGTGTTTCGAAATTGTCGCGTCAGAGCCTGGACTTGGTGCCTCGGAAGCAGCGGTTACAGGAGAGGGGTGAAGGGGAAGGCAGCAAGATGTCGAAACTTTCAAAAGAGCCTCCATTTGTAATAAAACACCAAGAGTTGGACGCCTTCCTTAAGCTGCTTGGTATGTTGAGTAAATTCCTTATTCCTCTCAATTTTAGTTTAGCTTAGAGATACAGCGCGGACACCGAGTCCACACCGACCAGCGCATTAACACAACCCCACACACACTAGGGTCAATTTGCATTTATACCAAGCCAATTAACCTACAAACCTGTACGTCTTTGGAGCGTGGGGGGAAACCGAAGGTCTCGGGGTAAACCCACGTAGGTTTACCCACCCCAGTAAATGGAGATTTAGGGGAGAGCACCAGTAAATGGGATTTAAGTGTGGACAGCAGTAAATGGGGAATTAGTGGTGAGGAATTAGGGGTATCTGTGTCTTCAAATTGGTTAATTGGCTTCAAAAAAAATTCCCCTCGTGTCGGGAGTGGATGAGTAAGTGGGTATGGGGAGAGGGCAGGAACGGGGTACTGATTGAGAATGATCAGCCATGATCACATTGAATGGCGGTGCTGGCTAGAAGGGCCGAATGGCCTCCTCCTGCACCTATTGTCTATTGTCTATAGGTCACTGGGAGAATGCACAAACTCCCTACAGACAGCATCCGTGGTTAGTATAAGAAAATAGCTGCAGATGCTGGTACAAATCGAAGGTATTTATTCCACAAAATGCTGGAGTAACTCAGCGGGTCAGGCAGCATCTCGGGAGAGAAGGAATGAGCGACGTTTCGGGTCGAGACCCTTCAGACTGATGTCGGGGGGGACGACGACAAAGGAAGGATATAGGTGGAGACAGGAAGATAGAGGGAGAACTGGGAAGGGGGAGGGGAAGAGAGGGACAGAGGAACTATCAAAAGTTGGAGAAGTCGATGTTCATACTGCTGGGCTGCAAGCTGCCCAAGCAAAATATGAGGTGCTGTTCCTCCAATTTCCGGTGGGCCTCACTATGGCACTGGAGGATGCCCATGACAGAAAGGTCAGACTGGGAGTGGGAGGGGGAGTTGAAGTGCTCGGCCACCGGGAGATCAGTTTGTTTAACGCGGACCGAGCGCAGGTGTTGAGCGAAGTGATCGCCGAGCCTGTGTTTGGTTTCGCCGATGTAAATAAGTTGACATCTGGAGCAGCGGATGCAATAGATGAGGTTGGAGGAGGTGCAGGTGAACCTCTGCCTCACCTGGAAAAGACTTGGTTAGGATCCGTGGTTAGGATTGAACCTGGGTCGCTGGCTCTGTAAGGCAGCAACTCTACCGCTGCGCCACCGTCCCGCACGCTGGTGTTTGCTGCTCTGGATTCTTACTCTTCTGAAGTCTCGCACTCTGAAGATGGGTGTTAATTGATGATCCCCGTGAGTCACCTAATGGGTTTAATGTTCTGCATCAAATCTCTGTTGACCAGCAATTACTGTTGTATTCTAAACCACACCGCTGTTACTTGCAGATGACGATGTGATTCAGGACTTCCTGTGGATGGACAGTTGCTGTAGAATTGCAGACAAGGTAATTGTTCATAAATCTAATAGTTCATTAGGAATATAGGAAGGAGGCCATTTCTGCCCGAAGATAGACACAAAAAGCTGGAGCAACTCAGCGGGACAGGCAGCATCTCCGGAGAGAAGGAATGGGTGACGTTTCGGGTCGAGACCAGGCCTGAAACGTCACCCATTACTTCTCTCCGGAGTTGCTGCCTGTTCCGCTGAGTTACTCCGGTTTTTCGTGTCAATGGTTTAAACCAGCATCTGGATTTCCTTCCTACGCAGGTCAGTTCTGGCCTTGAGTGCCTATGTATAGCTCTGAGATGTAACACAGCCATCTGTGCAATGGCATTTTCCCCCTCATCACCTTCCTTCCTTAGGGAAAAGGAACGCAGTGCTTTTGGTAATAGAGTCAAGAATGTTTTATTGTCATGTGTTTAGTTTAGAGAAACAGCACGGAAACAGACCCTTCAACCCACCGAGTCTGCGCCGACCAGCGATCCCCACACACTAACACTATCCTATATTCCATTCCTATATCCCATTCCTTCTCTCCTGAGATGCTGCCTGACCCACTGAGTTACTCCAGCATTTTGTGATACCTTTGATTTGTACCAGCATCTGCAGTTATTTTCCTAAACACTATCACACGCACAGACAGACACAGACGCGCACACACAGACGCACAGACAGACGCACACACGCACAGACACACACACACACACACACACACACACACGCATTTTACCAAAGCCATTAACCAACAAACCTATACATCTTTGGAATGTGGGAGGAAACCGGAGCACCCGGAGAAAGCCCACGCAGGTGACAGGGAGAGCATACGAACTCTACAGACAGCACCTGTGGTCAGGATGGAACCTGGGTGTCTGGCGCTGTGAGGCAGCAACTCTACCGCTGTGCCACTGTTCCAGAAACAAGGAGTCACGGCCCCTCTTTCTCACCCCCACCCCCACCCACCCCGGCACATTAGGGGATCGATGCGAACGTGGCACAGGCCCTTCAAGCCACAAAGTCTGTGCCGAACATTGTGCCAACGCCATCACGTATCTAGCCCCACGTACCCTGTACCCCTCCAGTTCCTGCCTGCCTGTCCAATCTATATACTAAAACTCTTTTGTTTGTTTGTTCCTGTTTGCAGCCAAAACGGTGCACTATAGCTCGACTATCTTAGGCCCAACTTACTCACCGTCGTTCCTTTGGTGCTAATGGAAGAGGTTTCATTGAAATCGGTGTTATATTTTTAAAGTTATTCACATTTTAAAGTTTAAATCTATCTCCTAGGGAGGGAGGGGGGTGGAGGGAGGGAGGGGGTGGAGGAGGGAGGATAAGGGGGGTTGAGGGGGATGGGGAGGGGCGGAGTCAGGGTGGAGGTGGGGGGGGAGAGGGTGCTGTACCAATGCAGGAGAGGTTTGGGCCCAACGGGTCCACTTGGTCTAGTGGTTTTTTAAATGCTTCATGTATCTGCTTCAATCACCACCCCTGGCAGCATGTTCGAAGCACACCACGCTCTATTTAAAAATAAGACGTGTCCACACATATTAGTTTAGTTTATTGTCACGTCTACCAAGGTGCAGTGAAAATATTTTGTTGCATGCTAACCAGTCAGTGGAAAGACTACATTACAATCGAGCCATCCACAGTGTACAGATACATTATAAAGGGAATTTATTCACAAAATACTGGAGTAACTCAGCAGGTCAGGCAGCATCTCAGGAGAGAAGGAATGGGCGACGTTTCGGGTGAGTCTGAAGAAGTGTCTCGACCCGAAACGTCGCCCATTCCTTCTCTCCTGAGATGCTTTTATCCACTTTGGCGGCAAGAACAGGAAAGCAGAGTATTACCTGAATGGTGACCGATTAGGAGAGGGGGAGATGCAACGTGACCTGGGTGTCATGGTGCACCAGTCATTGAAGGCAAGCGTGCAGGTGCAGCAGGCAGTGAAGAAGGCGAATGGTATGTTGGCATTCATAGCAAGAGGATTTGAGTTTAGGAGCAGGGAGGTTCTACTGCAGTTGTACAGGGCATTGGTGAGACCGCACCTGGAGTATTGTGTGCAGTTTTGGTCTCCTAATCTGAGGAAAGACATTCTTGCCTTAGAGGGAGTACAGAGAAGGTTCACCAGATTGATCCCTGGGATGGCGGGACTTTCATATGAAGAAAGACTGGATAGACTAGGCTTGACTTGCTGGAATTTAGAAGACTGAGGGGGGATCTTATAGAATTCTTAAGGGGTTGGACAGGCTAGATGCAGGAAGATTGTTCCCGATGTTGGGGGAGTCCAGAACCAGGGGTCACAGCTTAAGGATAAGGGGGAAGTCTTTTAGGACCGAGATGAGAAAACATTTCTTCACACAGAGAGTGGTGAGTCTGTGGAATTCTCTGCCACAGAAGGTAGTTGAGGCCAGTTCATTGGCTATATTTAAGAGGGAGTTAGATGTGGCCCTTGTGGCTAAAGGGATCAGGGAGTATGGAGAGAAGGCAGGTACAGGTTACTGAGCTGGATGATCAGCCATGATCATATTGAATGGCGGTGCAGGCTCGAAGGGCCGAATGGCCTACTCCTGCACCTATTTTCTATGTTTCTATGCTGCCTGACCTGCTGAGTTACTCCAGCATTTCGTGAATAAATACCTTCGATTTGTACCAGCATCTGCAGTTATTTTCTTACATTATAAAGGGAATATCGTTTAGTGCAAAATAAAGTCTGATCAAGGATAGTCCGAGGGTCTCCAATGAGATAGTAGCTCAGGACCGCTCCCTAATTGTTGACAGGATGGGGCAGTTAACTGATCACAGCCGGGACGAAACTGTCCCTGAGGTGTGTGTTTTCACACTTTTGTACCTCTTGCCCGATGGGTGAGGGGAGACGAGGGAGTGACCGGGGTGAGACTGGTCCTTGATTATGCTGCTGGCCTTGCTGAGGCAGCGTGAGGTGTAGATGGAGTCGAAGGGAGGGAGGTTGGTTTGCGTGATGGTCTGGGCTATGTCCACAATTAGCTGCAATCTGTTGTCCTGGACAGTGTAGGCCCGGGCGCCGCCTGACGGAGGTTGCATAGCAACCCGCCTCCCAGCCCGGGCGGCCGCCATTGGTGGAGCGGGGAGCACGTGGCCGCTGGCTGGGTGAGGTCACGTGGGGCGGTGACGTCACCCTTTGTCCCTTATTTGGGAGTGAGGAAGTTGGCAACCCTAGCTACCGGTGTTGGACAGGTGGTGGGGGGGGGGGGGGGGTGGTGAGAGGGTGAGAGTTTACACTCATCTCATCCACCTCTTGATCTGTCAGACACAAAATGCTGGGGTAACTCAGCGGGACAGGCAGCATCTTTGGAGAGAAGGAATGGGTGACGTTTCGGGTCGACTGGAAATGTCACCCATTCCTTCTCTCCAGAGATGCTGCCTGTCCCGCTGAGTTCAACATTTTGTGTCTATATTCGATTTAAACCGGCACCTGCAGTTCTTTCCTCTGCTCGTTATCTGACAGCCCTGCTCTCTTTCAGTATTTGATGGCCATGGTCCTGACTTACTTCAAACGGGCAGTCCTTCACACAAGCGAATACTCGAGGATAAATTTCTTTGTGGCGTTGTAAGTATATAAAGTGTGAGCGCTGGCGGGTGGATCTCGGCTCCCATTGCCGAGGCAGGCCTGCCATGTTAGGGTTGGGTTTATTATTCTCACCTGCACCGAGGTACAGAGAAAAGCTTTGTTTTGCCTGCTACCCAATCTGATTATACTGCACATAAATACAATCAAGTCAAACTCAAGTATAATTTGAAGATGGACACAAAATGCTGGAGTAACTCAGCGGGACAGGCAGCATCTCTGGAGAAAAGGAATGGGTCGAGACCAAGTTGATGGATCTTTTTACGGTGGAGATGGACAGATTGTTGATTAATAAGGGTGTCGGGGGTTATGGGGAGAAGGCAAGAGAATGGGATTGAGAGGGAGAGATAGATCAGCCATTATTGAATGGCGGAGTAGACTTTTTAGATTTTTTTTTTTAGATTTTAGAGATACAGCGCGGAAACAGGCCCTTCCGCCCACCGGGTCCGCGCCGCCCAGCGATCCCCGCACACTAACACTATCCTACACACACTAGGGACAATTTAAAAAAAAAAACATTTGCCCAGCCAATTAACCTACAAACCTGTACGTCTTTGGAGTGTGGGAGGAAACCGAAGATCTCGGAGAAAACCTACGCAGGTCACGGGGAGAACGTACGAACTCCGTACAGACGGTGCCCGTAGTCAGGATCGAACCTGAGTCTCCGGCGCTGTAAGGCGGCAACTCTACCGCTGCGCCACCGTGCCGACTTGACGGGTCGGCATGGGGGATCTGCCGGGGGGAACAAAGAAGGACCCAGCATGGGGAGGATCGCCGGGGGGGGGGGGGGGAGAGAGAGAACAAAGGAGCACAGGATACTTTGTCAGCGCCCTTTATGTGGCGACTCTTTGCATACATCGGGTAGACAATAGACAATAGCTGCAGGAGGAGGCCATTCGACCCTTCGAGCCAGCACCGCCATTCAATGTGATCATGGCTGATCATTCTCAATCAGTACCCCATTCCTGCCTTCTCCCCATACCCCCTGACTCCGCTATCCTTATGAGCTCTATCTAGCTCTCTCTTGAATGCATTCAGAGAATTGGCCTCCACTGCCTTCTGAGGCAGAGAATTCCACAGATTCACAACTCTGACTGAAAAAGTTTTTCCTCATCTCAGTTCTAAATGGCCTACCCCTTATTCTTAAACTGTGTGGCCCCTTGTTCTGGACTCCCCCAACATTGGGAACATGCTTCCTGCCTCTAACGTGTCCTTCTAAATTCCAGTGTATACAAGCCTAGTCGCTCCAGTCTTTCAACATATGACAGTCCCGCCATTCCGGTAATTAACCTAGTGAACCTACGCTGCACGCCCTCGTATGCAAAACAAAGAATTTTCACTGACTTGACATAAAGTATTCACTCACTCACTCACTGCCTCTCATTCAATGACCTAATTCTGCTCCCAGAACCTATAAACTTGTGCCACTCCGAGACATCACCAGGCCATTGTGATCCGCTCTGTCCCGCAGGTACCTGGCGAACGACATGGAGGAGGACGAGGAGCAGTACAAGTACGAGATCTTCCCGTGGGCGCTGGGCGAGAACTGGCGGAAGCTTGTCCCGAATTTCCTCAAACTCCGGCTGGACCTCTGGGCTCAGATGAACTACAGGGCAGCCGTGAGCCGCCACTGCTGCGAGCAGGTGAGCTTCCGACGTCGGTAATGGTCGCCGCAGCCTGTGTTAATTAACAATTCGGCTGAGGGGATTGAAGGCCCTGTGGCCAGGTTTGTGGATGACACGAAAATAGGTGGAGGGGCAGGTGGTGTAGGGAAAGCAAGGGACTTGGACAGGTCGGGAGAGTGGGCAGGGAGAGTGGCAGATGGAATATAGTGTGGCAAAGTGTGGGGTCGTGCATTTTGGCGGTAGGATTAAAGGCGTCGTCTTTTTTCCAAATGGGGAGAGAATCCGGACATCAGAGGTGCAAAGGGACTTGGGAGTGCTGGTGCAAGATTCCCAAAGAGTTAATTTGCAAGTCGAATCTGTAGCAAGGAAGGCAAATGCAATGCTAGCATTTATTTCAAGGTGGCTAGAATACAAAAACAGGGATGTAATGCTGAGCCTCTCTAAAGCTGCATTTAGAGTATTGTAAGCAGTTTTGGACACCATACCCCTGGAAGGATGGACTAGCTCTAGATAGGGTCAGTAGGAGGTTTACAAGAATTATGCCAGGAATAAGTGGGTTAACATATGAGCTTTTGAAGGTTCTGGGCCTGTACTCACTGGAGTTTAGAAGGATGAGGCGGGAACCTTATTGAAACTTGCCAAATAGTGAAAGGCTTGGATACAGTAGATGTGGAGAGGATGTTTCCACTAATGGGAGAGTCTGAGACTAGAGGGCACAGCCTCAGAATTAAAAGACATTCCTTTAGGAAGGAGATGAGAAGCAATTTCTTTAGTCAGCAGGTGGTGAATCTGTGGAATTCTTTGCCACAGAAGGCTGTTGAGGCCTTGTCAATGGGTATATTTAAGGCAGAGATAGATAGATTCTTGATCAGTATGGGTGTTAGGGGTTATGGGGAGAAGGCGGGAGAATGGGGTTAGGAGAGAGAGAAAGATCAGCCACGATTGAACCTCATCTACTGTATCCGCTGTTCCGGGTGTCAACTTCTCTACATCGGCGAGACCAAGCGCAGGCTCGGCGATCGTTTCACTCAACACCTTCGCTCGGTCCGCCTTGACCAACATGATCTCCCGGTGGCTGAGCACTTCAACTCCCCCTCCCAGTCTGACCATTCTGTCCTGGGCCTCCTCCATTGTCAGAGTGAGGCCCAGCGCAAATTGGAGGAACAGCACCTCATATTTTGCTTGGGTAGTTTACACCCCAATAGACAATAGGTGCAGGAGGAGGCCATTCGGCCCTTCGAGCCAGCACCACCATTCAATATGATCATGGCTGATCATTCTCAATCGGTACCCCATTCCTGCCTTCTCCCCATACCCCCTGACTCCGCTATCCTTAAGAGCTCTATCTAGCTCTCTCTTGAATGCATTCAGAGAATTGGCCTCCACTGCCTTCTGAGGCAGAGAATTCCACAGATTCACAACTCTGACTGACAACGTTTTTCCTCATCTCCGTTCTAAATGGCCTACCCCTTATTCTTAAACTGTGGCCCCTGGTTCTGGACTCCCCCAACATTGGGAACATGTTTCCTGCCTCTAACGTGTCCAACCCCTTAATAATCTTATACCTTTCGATAAGATCTCCTCTCATCCTTCTAAATTCCAGCGGTATCAACATTGACTTCTCTAACTTGCTTTCCCTCTCTCTCCCCTCCCCTTCCCAGTTCTCCCACTGGTTTTAGTGTCTCCAACCACATTCTATCTTTGTCCCGCCCCCTCCCCTGACCAGTCTGAACAAGGGTCTTGACCCGAAACGTCCCCCATTCCTTCTCTCCAGAGATGCTGCCTGACCTGCCAAGTTACTCCAGCCTTTTGTGTCTAGATTGAACGGTGGAGTAGACTTGATGGGTTGAAAGGCCTAATTCTACTCCTATCACGTATGACCTTATGTAGTCTCTTAAAGACATTGATTGCAGGCAGTGGATTATCATCGCTGGTGTGGAATACTGAGCTAGAAACACAGTGCTAGATCAGGCAGCAGGTCAGGCAGCATCTACGGAGAGAAATGGACAGACAATGTTTCTGGTCGGACCCTCCTTCAATCTGACTTGCTGAGTTCCTCCAGCACTTTGTACCCTTTTGTCGGAAGGAACTGCAGATGCTGGTTTATACGGCAAATACACGCAGATTATTGGAATAACTCGGCGGGTCAGGCAGCATCCCTGGAGTAAAAGATGGTTTGTTGATGGTTTGGGTTGAGACCCTGGATCTCGAACATAGAGCCCTTCGGCCCACAACGTTCGTGCTGAGCATGATGCCAAGTTCAAACTGCCTGTAAATGATCCATATCCCTCCGTGGCGGAAAGAACTGCAGATGCCGGTTTATACCGAAGAAAGGCACAAAGTGCTGGAGTAACTCAGCAAGTCAGCAGCATCCCTGTAGATACAGGATGGGTAATGTTTCGGGTTAAAGTGTTTAGCAACTGGGAGATCAGGTAGGTTGATCTCCTGGTTGCTGAACACTTTAATGCCCCCTCCCATTCCCGCAATGACCTTTCGGCCCGAGGCCTCCTCCATTGTCAGAGTGAGGCCAAACGCAAATTGGAGGAACAGCATCTCATATTTCGCTTGGGCAACTCACACCCCAGGGGTATGAACATTGAGTATGTGTAGGAAAAGCCCACACTCCTGACATCAGTCTAAAGGGCCTTGACCCAAAACGTCACCCATTGCTTCTCTCCAGAGATGCTGCCTGTACCGCTGAGTTACTCCAGCATTTTGTGTCTTTCTTCAGTTTAAACCAGCATCTGTAGTTCCTTCCTACTCCACTTATTACCTGCCAGGCTTTGCCCTGTTCTTCTCTTTTCCTGCTTTTCCCCCCCACCCCCTAACATTCAGTCTGAAAAAGGGTCCTGATCCAGAATATCATCTATCCATTGTTTTACACAGATGCTACCTAACCTATTGAGTTACTCCACCACTATCTCTTTTTATAAACCAACATCGACAGTTCCTTTGCGTCTACATCTGAAGGCTACTGACCCAAAACGTCACTTAACCATTTTCTCCAGAGATACTCCTTACTCTAGCCCTGTGTCCTTTTGTGTAAACCGGCATCTGTGGTTCTGTGTTCCTCCATGTGTAAGAAGGAACTGCAGAAGATAGACAGAGAATGCAAATTTGCAGATGATACAAAGCTGGGTGGTAGTGTGAACTGTGAGGAAGATGCTATGAGGTTGCAGGGTGACTTGGACAGGTTGTGTGAGTGGGCGGATGCATGGCAGATGCAGTTTAATGTGGATATGTGTGAGGTTATACACTTTGGTGGTAAGAATAGGAAGGCAGAGTATTATCTGAATGCTGTCAAGTTAGGAAAAGGGGACGTACAACGAGATCTGGGTGCCCTAGTGCATCAGTCACTGAAAGGAAGCGTGCAGGTACAGCAGGCAGTGAAGAAAGCCAATGGAATGTTGGCCTTCATAACAAGAGGAGTTGAGTATAGGAGCAAAGAGGTCCTTCTGCAGTTGTACAGGGCCCTAGTGAGACTGCACCTCGAGTACTGTGTGCAGTTTTGGTCTCCAAATTTGAGGAAGGATATTCTTGCTATTGAGGGTGTGCAGCGTAGGTTCACTAGGTTAATTCCCGGAATGGCGGGACTGTCAGATGTTGAAAGACTGGAGCGACTAGGCTTGTATACACTGGAATTTAGAAGGATGAGAGGGGATCTTATCGAAACGTATAAGATTATTACTACTCCTGCACTTATTGTCTATTAATGCGGGTCTTTACTCCTATACTCAAATCCTCTCGTAATGAAGGCCAACATGCCATTAGCTTTCTTCACTGCCTGCTTGCTGTACCTGTGCTGTTCTGTGACCTGATTCTGACTCTTGTCTATTTCAGGTGATCGCCGCGATTCCTTCTCACTACACGTGGCACCGAGAACGCCCTGCCCACCACAGCGGTGCCACTCGGAGTTACCTTCAGAAAGAGATGGTGCCCTCGCCACCGGGCCCCAACGGGACACCTCCCTTCTGCACCCTCTGCACCCGCTCCCGCTGCTACCTGGGACTAGATCTGGACTCCTCGTCCTCTCCAGAAAGCCTGCCCTTGTTCGACAGCGACTGGCCCCAAGATCTCTTCATCCTGTCTCCGGCCACGTTGGCAGGCAATGGCAGAGAAGGTACGACCTCAATAGGGGTTTGAACGCGGGACGAGTCTTAATGGAGACCGTGACACCAAAGAGGCTTGCGTTTGAAACCTGCCTCAACACAAATTTGGTGATGTTTTCTAGTTCGGGAAAGACTGTTCCAGCTGACGGCATGTGCAGATAACAGCAACGTGCCCCACTCTCTGTCCTTTCCTGACTAACGCTAGATCACAGACTGAATACTCGCAGGTACATCTACTGACTACTTTCCTGTGCGTTTTTTGTTTTTCTCCCCTCTCGTTGAGTTTTGCCAGAATCCAACCAATCCTCTTTGAAGCGAAGGATTGCTCGAGTCAGTGACTGTTGTCTTGTTCGAGCACTGGAATGAATTGCACTGATTCCCCCGGTTCTAGTTAAGATCTCACGGGCGTTGTCTCTCGATTGTCTCCTAGAGTCACCTCACTCCACCCTGAAACCTCCCGCCTCTTAGAGTGTTGCCCGCGTTTATTGGTGACTGGGGGCTCTGAGCTCTGTGCTTGCCTCCAGGGTTTCAATGGCAGTTGGTGCTACAATGTGGACCACTGTAGTGTTTTGGGAAGGCAGGGATGCAGCAGTGGGAGGTGTGGTTGGTAACTGCGTCAGCATTTCAGTGCTTTCCCCCTACACGAGGCAGTGATCGGGCATGCACAACACTGCAGGTGGAATTAGTCAAGCGGTTTAACATGTCCGCCTAATGTTGGCTCTATTGACGTGTGCAAGAGCAGGGACATCTACCTTAAAACCTACTCTGCATTTTATGACCTGACGCACTTTATGTTTTTTTTTCCCCTCTTCCTCCCATCGCTGTGTTAAGCAGCCAGACGGGGAAGGGAGTTGTTGCTATTGGAACTTGTTACACTCAAATGTTCAGAAGCATTTGTTTGCAATTGTACGTCTATTTATTGCTGTGGAAATGAGAATATATAATGTAAAGAATAAAGATTGCAACATGAATGCGTGGGCGTCTCTTGTGAGCACCAAGCTCTCAGTTAATCGGCGATCGGAGTTGACACAAAGTAGAATGAGCTGAAGGGTCCCGACCTGAAGGGTCCCGACCTGAAGGGTCCCGACCTGTCCATTCCCTCCGGAGAGGCTGCCTGACCCGCTGAGTTCCCCCAGCACTTCGTGTTTCGCTCTAGTCGAATGCATTCATCTTCCACAGTAAAACCAGACTTGCATAGGTTTCACTCATAGAAACATAGAAAATAGGTGCAGGAGTAGGCCATTCAGCCCTTCGAGCCTGTACGCACCGCCATTCAATATGATCATGGCTGATCATCCAACTCAGTATCCCGTACCTGCCTTCTCTCCATACCCCCTGATCCCTTTAGCCTCAAGGGCCACATCTAACTCCCTCTTAAATATAGCCAATGAACTGACCTCAACTACCTTCTGTGGCAGAGAATTCCACAGATTCACCACTCTCGTCTCGGTCCTAAAAGACTTCCCCCTTATCCTTAAACTGTGACCCCTTGTTCTGGACTTCCCCAACATCGGGAACAATCTTCCTGCAACTAGCCTGTCCAACCCCTTAAGAATTTTGTAAGTTTCTATAAGATCCCCCCTCAATCTTCTAAATTCCAGCGAGTACAAGCCGAGTCTATCCAGTCTTTCTTCATATGAAAGTCCTGCCATCCCAGGAATCAATCTGGTGAACCTTCTCTGTACTCCCTCTATGGCAAGAATGTCTTGATAGGTGAGGGAATTGATTGGGACTCTAACCAGAATTTAAGGTCATAAGTGATTAGGAGCAGAATTAGGCCATTCAGCCCATCGATTCTACTCCGCCATTCAATCACGGCTGATCTGTCTCTCCCTCCTAACCCCATTTTCCTGCCTTCTCCCAGCAACCCCTGACACCCGCACTAATCAAGAACCTATCCACCTCTGCCTTAAAACTATTAATTGACTTGGCCTCCACAGCCTTTTGTGGCAGAGCATTCTACAGATTCACCACCCTCTGGCGCAGAGGTAGTGTTGCTGCCTCACAGCGAATACAACGCTGGAGACCTGGGTTCGATCCCGACTACGGGAGCTGTCTGTGTGGAGTTTGTACGTTCTCCCCGTGACCTGCATGGGTTTTCTCCAAGATCATCGGTTTCCTCCCACACTCCAAAGACGTACAGGTTTGTGGGTTAATTGGCTTGGTAAATGTAAAAATTGTCTCGAGTGGGTGTAGGATAGTGTTAGTGTGCGGGGATCGCTGGTCGGCGCGGACCCAGTGGGCCGAAGGGCCTGTTTCCGCGCAGTATCTCTAAACTAAACTAAGGTACTGGACTTTTGCAGGTTAAATGGTCAGAATCTTTGGGTAGAAAAGTCAGAGACGAGAAGCCATAGCTTTAAGGTGAGAGAGGCAAAGTTTCAAGATGATGTGTGGGCCACGTTTTTACACAGGGTAGTGGGTGCCTGGAACATTCTGCTGAAGTGGATAAACCTGCTGGTGGTTGAAGTGGATAAACCAGTGGTGTTTAAAAGACATTTGGATAGGCCCATGGATATAGAGATCGCATTTGGAATATTGTGTTCAGTTGGTGGGCACCATGTTATAGGAAAGATATTGTCAAGCTCAAAAGGGTTCTGAAAGGATTTACAAGGGTGTTGCTAGGACTAGAGGGCGTGAGCTACAGGGAGAGGTTGAGCAGGCTGGGTCTCTATTCCTTGGAGCGCAGGAGGATGAGGGGAGATCTGACAGAGGTGTACAAAATCATGAGAGGAATAGATCGGGTAGATGCACAGAGCCTTTTACCCAGAGTAGGGGAATCGAGGACCAGAGGGCATAGGTTCAAGGTGAAGGGGATAAGATTTAATAGGAATCCGAGGGGTAACTTTTTCACACAGTGTATGGAACGAGCTGCCGGAGGAGGTAGTTGAGGCTGGGACTATCCCATTGTTTAAGAAACAGATGGATAGGACTGGTTTGGAGGGTTGTAGACCAAGCGCAGGCAGGTAGGGCTAGTGTAGCTGGGACATGTTGGCCGGTGTGGGCAAGTTGGGCTGAAGGGCTGTTTTCCACACTGTATCACTCTATGAATCTATAGAGGGAATATGTGTTATTAGCAGCTTAATTTGTCTCTTTGTCTCTCCCCCCACCTTAAACCCCTGTCCTCTGATTCTTGATTCTCCTACTCTGGAAAAGACTCTGTGCATTTACACTATCTATTCCTCTCATGATCTTGTACACCTCGATAAAATCACCCCTCACCCACCAAGGAATAAAGTGTCAGCATGCCCAATCTCTCCCTCTTGCTCAGGTCCTCCAGTTCTGCCTACATCCTTGCAAATCTTCTTTGTTTAGTTTAGTTCGGCCCACTGAGTCCATTCCGACTCCCGTACACTTGCACTACCCTACACACTCGAGGGATAATTTAAAGGTAGACAAAAAATGCTGCAGTAACTCAGCGGGACAGGCAGCATCTCTGGAGAGATGGGATGGGTGACGTTTCGGGTTGAGACCCTCCTTCAATTTAGACGAGGGACAATTTAAAATCTTTACTGGACCCAATTAATCTTTACTGGACCGGCGGTCACGGTGGCGCAGCGGTAGAGTTGCCGCCTTACAGCGAATGCAGCGTCGGAGACCCAGGTTCGATCCTGACTACGGGCGCCGTCTGTACGGAGTTTGTACGTTCTCCCCGTGACCTGCGTGGGTTTTCTCCGAGACCTTCGGTTTCCTCCCACACTCCAAAGACGTGTAGGTATGTAGGTTAATTGGCTGGGCAAATGTAAAAATTGTCCCTAGTGTGTGTAGGATAGTGTTAATGTGCGGGGATCGCTGGGCGGCGCGGACTCGGTGGGCCGAAGGGCCTGTTTCCGCGCTGTATCTCTAAATCTAAAAAAAAAATCTTTAAAAAATCTGCAAACCAGTATGTCTTTGGAGTAAGTGGGGAAAATCCATGCGGTCACGGGAGAGCATACAATCTCCATCTAGACAGTATCTGTAGTCGGGATTGAACCCAGGTCCCTGGCACTGCTTTTTCATGCGTTTGAGGCAGCAGAAGTTATGTAACTCCCTCCAGGCGCTGTAGCCAGTGCAATGTGCTGTTGCCGAGGGCCGTGAGGTCAATAGACAATAGGTGCAGGAGGAGGCCATTCGGCCCTTCGAGCCAGTTTAGCCATTCAATGTGATCATGGCTGATCATTCTCAATCAGTACCCCGTTCCTGCCTTCTCCCCATACCCCCTGACTCCGCTATTCTTAAGAGCTCTATCTAGCTCTCTCTTGAATGCATTCAGAGAATTGGCCTCCACTGCCTTCTGAGGCAGAGAATTCCACAGATTCACAACTCTCTGACTGAAAAAGTTTCTCCTCATCTCCGTTCTACGCCCCGCGAAGAGTGGGTCGCCCTGAACCTGCTCCGCACTGAGGGTCAGCCGGTTCAACGCCAACGTGCATCGTTGGAGGTTGCGTCCATCAGCAGCCTGCGTGTGTGGAGCAGACCAGCAAACAGCGCGGCACGGCATGTACGACTGCACTGTCCTCTGTCCCCCTGGTGGAGGGGTAGACCTCACGGCCCTCGACAACAGAGACTGTCGTATGTTGAAAGACTGGAGCGACTAGGCTTGTATACACTGAAATTTAGAAGGATCAGAGGGGATCTTATCGAAACATATAAGATTATTAAGGGGTTGGACACGTTAGAGGCAGGAAACACGTTCCCAATGTTGGGGGAGACCAGAACAAGGGGCCACAGTTTCAGAATAAGGGGTAGGCCATTTAAAACTGAGATGAGGAAAAACTTTTTCAGTCAGAGAGTTGTGAATCTGTGGAATTCTCTGCCTCAGAAGGCAGTGGAGGCCAATTCTCTGAATGCATTCAAGAGAGAGCTAGATAGAGCTCTTAAGGATAGCGGAGTCAGGGGGTATGGGGAGAGGGCAGGAACGGGGTACTGATTGAGAATGATCAGCCATGATCACATTGAATGGCGGTGCGTACAGGCTCGAAGGGCTGAATGGCCTCCTCCTGCACCTATTGTCTATTGTGAGCGCTGGTCAATTTTCCTCAGGGCGGTCTAGTTTCCTCCCACATCCCAAAGCTTTGTAGGTTAATTGACCCTCTGTAAATCTGACCCTCTGTGGCGGCAACGGCAAAGCTACTGCCTTATAGCACCAGAGACCTGAGATCAATCCTGACTACTGGCGCTTGTCTGGCTGGAGTTTGCACGTTCACCCCGTGACCTGCGTGGGTTTTCTCAGAGATCTTCGGTTTCCCACACTCCAAAGACGGTGGCGCGGTAGTAGAGTTGCCGCCTTACAGCGAATGCAGCGCCGGAGACCCGGGTTCCACCCCGACTACGGGCGCTGTCTGTGCGGAGTTTGTACGATCCCCCCGTGACTGCGAGGGTTTTCTCCGAGATCTTCGGTTTCCTCCCACACTCCAAAGACGTACAGGTTTGTAGGTTAATTGGCTTGGTAAATGTAGAAACTGACCCTAGTGGGTGTAGGATCGTGTTAGTGTGCGGGGATCCGGTGGGCTGCAGGGCCTGTTTCTGCGCTGTATCTCTAAAAGACGTGGAGGTTTGTAGGTTAATTGGCTTGATTTAAATGTAAAATTGTCCCCAGTGTGTGTAGGCTAGTGTTAATGTGCGGGGATCGCTGGGCGGTGTGGAATCGCTGGGCTGAAGGGCCTGTTTCCACATTGTATCTCTTTTTTTTTTTTAAACTAAAACATCTGTAAGAACATTCCCGATTGGATAGGGAAGCAAAATTTGAAGCGAATGAGTTGGCGTAATCCCTTACACAGTGAGATTGAATCATCAGGATGCCTCACTGTTCCATCTGTACCATTCCTTCCATTCTGGTGCTCACAAGTGGATAGGTTACTGACAGCTGAAGAAGGGTCCCGACCCGAAACGTCACCCATTCCCTCTCCCGAGATGCTGCCTGACCCGCTCCAGCATTTTGTGTCTAGGTTCAATGCCATTTGGCATTCAAGAGAGGGCTAGATAGAGCTCTTAAGGATAGCGGAGTGAGGGGGTATGGGGAGAAGGCAGGAACGGGGTACTGATTGAGAATGATCAGCCATGATCACATTGAATGGCGGTGCGTGCAGGCTCGAAGGGCCGAATGGCCTTCTCCTGCACCTATTGTCTATTGCCATCTTCAGCTTATGGCTTCAAGGATCTCCAGCACCCAATGAGTACAGGCCTAGATCTTTCAAATGCCCCTTTTTAGTTTAGTTTAGAGATACAGCGCGGAAACAGGCCCATTGGGTCCGCGCCGACCAGCGATCCCTGCACATTAACACTATCCTATACCCTCTCGGGACAAATTTTACATTTACCAAGCCAATTAACCCTCATACCTGCACGTCTTTGGAGTGTGGGAGGAAACTGAAGATCTCGGAGAAAACCCACGCAGGTCACGGGGAGAACGTGCAAACCCCGTACAGATGGCACCCGTAGTCGGGATCGAACCCGGGTCTCCGGCGCTGTATTCGCTGTAAGGCAGCAACTCTACCTCTTGCGTTAACCCCGGGATCATTCTTGTAAACCTCCTCTGGACCCTCTCCAATGCCAGCACGTCCTTCCTCAGATATGAAATCATGTATTGTCTTTCTGCTGACTGCTTAGCACGCAACAAAAGCTTTTCACTGTACCTCGGTTACACGAGACAATGAAACTCAAACTCAAAACTCAACTCAAACTCTTGTGGGGCTGATAATTGCCCCCAGTGCATTACAAAGCCGTACCCCCCACCTCTCCCCTCTTCCCCATAGCTGAGGCCTATTCCCCCTGCTTTTATGGGTCCCCATAATGAGGGAACTATCCATCTTATCCATGCCTCTGGCTAAATGAGTCCCTGGTGATATGAGAGTTAACAGTCCTGATGGCCTGTGGGAAGAAACTCCGTCTCATCCTCTCAGCGGCAGAGTTGTTGCCTCACAGCGCCGGAGATCCGGGTTTGAACCTGACTGCGGGCATTGTCCTTACAGAGTTTGTACGTTCTCCCTGTGACTCACGGGAAGGACGAACAAACTTCACACCGACGCTGGGCGAGAGCGTACAAACTCCGTACAGACAGCACCCGTAATCAGGATGGAACCTGGGTCTCTGGCGCAGAGAGTGGTGAATCTGTGGAATTCTCTGCAACAGAAGGTAGTTGAGGCCAGTTCATTGGCTATATTTAAGAGGGAGTTAGATGTGGCCCTTGTGGCTAAAGGGATCAGGGGGTATGGAGAGAAGGCAGGTACGGGATACTGAGTTGGATGATCAGCCATGATCATATTGAATGGCGGTGCGTACAGGCTCGAAGGGCCGAATGGCCTCCTCCTGCACCTATTTTCTATGTTTCAGCGTTGTAAGGCAGCAACTCTACCATTGCTCCACCCTGCCCTCTCTTTTACATAGAGTGCGGTTGCCTTGAACGCACTACTGGGGGTAGTAGTCATAATCATACTTTATTAGCCAAGTATGTTTTGTAATATACGAGGAATTTGATTTGCCACACAGTCATACCAATAAAAAGCAACAAGACACACAAAATTTTAACATAAACATCCGCTACAGTGACTCCTCCACATTCCTCACTGTGATGGAAGGCGAACAAAAGTTCAATCTCAAGTCAAGTCAAGTTTATTTGTCACACACATGCACAAGACGTGCAGTGGAATGACAGACGTGCAGTGAAATGACAGTGGCAACGCCTGCGGATTGTGCTAAACTACAAATCAGAATAGAGAAAGAGAATTAACACAAAAAATAAATTAATACAGTAAATTAAATGAGTCCCTGGTGATATGAGAGTTGACAGTCCTGATGGCCTGTGGGAAGAAACTCCGTCTCATCCTCTCCGTTTTCACAGCGTGACAGCGGAGGCGTTTGCCTGACCGTAGCGGCTGGAACAGTCCGTTGCTGGGGTGGTAGGGGTCCCCCATAATGTTGCTGGCTCTGGATCTGCACCTCCTGATGTATAGGTCCTGCAGGGGGGGGCGAGTGTAGGAATCTCTTCCTTTCTTTGTTCTCCTGCGGTCGGGGGCCTCGAGCCTTCCGTAGCCGGTGGTTGGGCCCTCTGCGGTCGGGGTGATCAAGCTCCTGCATCGGGGGGAATCTCAGCTCCCCCGGGGCCAGGCGATCAGACCCCGGGTCGTTCTCACCTTCACTTTCACTTCCACATCCCGCAGCTCCGCTCTTGCTCCCCCTTTCCCCCATTCGTAACAAGGACAGAATCCCCCTCGTTCTCACCTTCCACCCCACCAGCCCAGCGGATCCAACAAATCATCCACCAACATTTCCGTCACCTACAACGGGACCCCACCACCGGCCACATCTTCCCATCCCCTCCCCTCTCTGCGTTCCGCAGAGACCGTTCCCTCCGTAACTCCCTGGTCCACTCGCCCCTTCCCACCCAAACCACCCCAACCCCGGGCATTTTCCCCTGCAATCGCACGAGATGCAACACCTGTCCCTTTACCTCCCCCCCTCAACTCCATCCAGGGACCCAAACAGTCTTTCCAGGTGAGACAGAGATTCACCTGCACCTCCTCCAACCTCATCTATTGCATCCGCTGCTCCAGATGTCAACTTATTTACATCGGCGAAACCAAGCGCAGGCTCGGCGATCGCTTCGCTGAACACCTGGGCTCAGTCTGCATTAACCAACCTGATCTCCAGGTGGCTGAGCACTTCAACTTCCCCTCCCACTCCCAGTCTGACCTTTCAGTCATGGGCCTCCTCCAGTGCCATAGTGAGGCCCACTGGAAATTGGAGGAACAGCACATCATATTTCGCTTGGGCAGCTTGCAGCCCAGTGGTATGAACATTGACTTCTCCAACTTTAGATAGCTCCTCTGTCCCTCTCTTCCCCTCCCCCTTCCCAGTTCTCCCTCTATCTTCCTGTCTCCACCTATATCCTTCCTTTGTCCCGCCCCCCTGCCATCAGTCTGAAGAAGGGTCTCGACCCGAAACGTCACCCATTCCTTCTCTCCTGAAATGCTGCCTGACCCGCTGAGTTACTCCAGCATTTTGTGAAATAAATACCTTCGATTTGTACCAGCATCTGCAGTTATTTTCTTACAGACCCCGAACCACATGGAAACAGATATGAAAGTGGCAGCTTTTTAAGAAGCTTTTCGATGGGCACATTTATATGAAGGGATATAGTTCGCGTGCAGACCAAGTAGATTAACTTGGGGCAAATCTTTCTATAGAGAATGTGGTGGATGCTTAGAATGCATCCATTCTAAGATGGATGTCAAGGGTAATGGTAGAAGTGGATACAATAGTGTATAAAATTATAGTGGGTAGATTAATTTAACAGGGCGTCATGTTCAGCACAGACATTGTGGGCCGAAGGGCCTGTTGCTGTGCTGTACTGTTCCGTGTTCTATGTTCTAAAGTTGATTTATTCACAAAATTGAGGAAGGATATTCTTGCTATTGAGGGCGTGCAGCGTAGGTTCACTAGGTTAATTCCCGGAATGGCGGGACTGTCGTATGTTGAAAGGCTGGAGCAATTAGGCTTGTATACACTGGAATTTAGAAGGATGAGGGGGGATCTTATTGAAACATATAAGATAATTAGGGGATTGGACACATTAGAGGCAGGAAACATGTTCCCAATGTTGGGGGAGTCCAGAACAAGGGGCCACAGTTTAAGAATAAGGGGTAGGCCATTTAGAATGGAGATGAGGAAGAACTTTTTCAGTCAGAGAGTGGTGAAGGTGTGGAATTCTCTGCCTCAGAAGGCAGTGGAGGCCAGTTCGTTGGATGCTTTCAAGAGAGAGCTGGATAGAGCTCTTAAGGATAGCGGAGTGAGGGGGTATGGGGAGAAGGCAGGAACGGGGTACTGATTGAGAATGATCAGCCATGATCGCATTGAATGGCGGTGCTGGCTCGAAGGGCTGAATGGCCTACTCCTGCACCTATTGTCTATTGTCTATCTCGGGAGAGAAGGAATGGGTGACGTTTCGGGTCGAGACCCTTCTTCACTCTGAAGAAGGATCTCGACCCGAAACGTCACCCATTCCTTCTCTCCCGAGATGCTGCCTGACCCGCTGAGTTACTCCAGCATTTTGTGAATAAATCGATTTGTACCAGCATCTGCAGTTATTTTCTTATATGTTCTAAAGTTGTACTTCTCCCTGTTCTTATAAGACCATGACCATGATACATTGGAGCAGAATTAGACCATTTTGGCCCATCGATCATTGCTGTTCTATCTTTTCCTCCCAACCCCTATTCTCCTGCCTTCTCTCTGTAACCTTCGACGCCCTTACTAATCAAGAACCTGTTTTAAAATACCCATTGACTTGGTCTGTGGCAGTGGATTCCATAAATTCACCACCCTCTAACGAAAGAAATTCCTCCATATCTCCTTTCTAAAAGTACATCCTTTTAATTCTGAGGCCGTGCCCTCTGGTCCTGGACTCTCCCACTAGTGGAAACATCCTCTCCACATCCACTCTATCCAGGCCTTTCATTAATCGGTAAGTATCATTGAGGTTCCCCCCTCGCCCTCATCCTTCTATGACCCCTCTTCAGTCTGAAGAAGGGTCTCGACCCGAAACGTCACCCATTCCTTCTCTCCCGAGACGCTGCCTGACCCGCTGAGTTACTCCAGCATTTTGTGAATAAATCCTTCTAATTCACTCTATCCAGACCTTTCACCACCATCTGGCTAAAGAAATTCTTCTTCCTCTCCTGAGGAGGAGATAGACAACAGACAATAGGTGCAGGAGGAGGCCATTCGGCCCTTCGAGCCAGCACCACCATTCAATGTGATCATGGCTGATCATTCTCAATCAGTACCCCGTTCCTGCCTTCTCCCCCATACCCCCTGACTCCGCTATCCTTAAGAGCTCTCTCTTGAATGCATCCAGAGAATTGGCCTCCACTGCCTTCTGAGGCAGAGAATTCCACAGATTCACAACTCTCTGACTGAAAAAGTTTTTCCTCATCTCCGTTCTAAATGGCCTACCCCCTTATTCTTAAACTGTGTGTGGCCCCCCTGGTTCTGGACTCCCCCCAACATTGGGAACATGTTTCCTGCCTCTAACGTGTCCAATCCCTTAATAATCTTATACGTTTCGATCAGATCCCCTCTCATCCTTCTAAATTCCAGCGTGTACAAGGTGGGAGGAAGGGGGCAAAGTGGTCAGGTGAGGTCACAAAGAACCATTGAGTCGTTGAGTTGCTCCAGGACCCAGGGTCGTCACCCCTCCCCTCCCCCCACCCACCCCCTCTTGACCGTCGATAACCTCTCACCAAGCTCACAGTCACAGGGGTGATCTCACAATGACGCTGATGGTCACACATATCCCCCCAGGGTGGGGGTGGGGGGGAGGGAGGGAAGGGCCTGAACAACCAAGGAGCGAAGCCGAAGGGGGGGGAGTAAAGCACAGAGGAGAGAGAGAGAGAGACCAGCCCCGTTCGCCGAGAGGAGATTTGGGTGGAAGGGGAAGCCATGAGGTGCCGGCTGACGGTCGCGAAGAGCGCGGGGCAGAGACGAGGAGAGACGCAGTTGCTTCCCTCCACATAGGCCGACCGGCGGTGAGGAGGGGTGGGACGGTGGAGGTGGAAGGGAGAACAGGGGTGGGGGCCCTGTCCGTAGACCACCCGCTGGGGGGTGGGTGGGGGCGGACGGAACGGTGGGGCGGGGGGGGGAAACGAGAGATTTAGAAACGCGGGGCAGGAAGACCAAGTACTGGCGGGGTGAGCGTCGGGTAGACTGAGGTGACTGGGGAGAGGGAGGGAGAGAAAGCGAGAGAGAGAGAGACAGACGTGAGCGATAGGCGATGGAATAAGGAGGTCGGGTGGAATAGAAGGACTCTTTGCGAAGCCCAAGGAGGAAGGACTCCGGAGAAAACTGTCCCTGTGGGGAAGAGGGGAGAGAGTTGGGTTATTTTCTCTTCGAAGGAAAGGTCTTTAAGCGAAGGAAAGGTCTTTAAGCTTTGTAGTCGGCCGTGAGCTGCGGCCGTCTTTTCCCCCCCCACCCCCCCCTCTCCCCCCCTTAAAGCTGTCGGGGCCCCCTCCCCCGCCCAACACCCCCCGCCTGTCCGCCCCCCGAGCCATGGACGCCTGCAAGATGGAGTCGTGCAAGGCCGAGGCGTCGCTGGCCGCCCTGACGGACGCGGCCTTCGACCGGGACGAAGGGGTGCGCCGGCAGATCGCCCAGTCCCTCTACGACCTGGGCTGCCACAACCCCGAGCAGGTGCTGGCCTCCTGCCTGGACTTCCTGCTCAAGCACGGCCAGCTGGCCAGCGGTCACCGCACCGCCATCT
The DNA here is from genome assembly GCF_053455715.1 of Rhinoraja longicauda. Classification (NCBI taxonomy): domain Eukaryota; kingdom Metazoa; phylum Chordata; class Chondrichthyes; order Rajiformes; family Arhynchobatidae; genus Rhinoraja; species Rhinoraja longicauda. The sequence goes on along the minus strand of NC_135986.1, from coordinate 23,249,523 downwards.
TGCAGTGCATGGAGCGGGTGGTGAGCGACACCATCTGCCGGGTGGGCCAGCCGCTGGCCAAGAAGATGATCGCCCTGGCCTCCGAGGAGATGGTCCGCTCCAACGAGGCGGCGGTGGGCTGGAAGGAGGCCTCCAGCAACCTCCTGGTGGCCCTGGGCTCCAGGTTCAGCGACGAGATCCTGGAGGACATCCTGCAGAAGCTGCAGCCGGGGGTCCTGCCCCAGTTCTTCGTGGTGCAGACCCTGGCCAACCTGTCAGTGGCCAACATCCAGGGCATCGTGCCCTACCTGCCCACCACCCTGCAGACCATGCTACCCATGCTGCACCTGGCCAAGCAGGACAACATGAAGTGGGTCTTCACCTCGGCCATGGGCCTCTTCAGCAGGAGCATCCTGGAGTACCTGTCCACCGTGGACAAGACCTCCAAGCCCATCCTCAACAAGGACGTGTTCGCCGAGGAAATCTACGCCGCCTACCGGATCCTCTTCGTCAACTGGCTGAGGAACAAGGACCCCAAGCTGCGGACGGCCATCGTGGTGGCCCTGAGCTACATGGTCCACCTTCTCCCGGCCGAGCGGATGGAGGAGGAGCTGCCTCGGTTCGTGGCCGGGATCCTGGGCCTCTACAAGAAGCGCTGTGAGCCCTTCTACGTCACCCAGTGCCTGCGCAACATCCTGGAGGCCGGGGTGGAGATCGCCAGCCACATACCCGAGACCCAGATGGACACCCTCCTCCCGCAGCTCCACCACCAGGCCTGCTTGCCGGTGGACACGGCCAACGAGCTGAGCGCCAAGAACCACGCCGAGGTCCTCCACTGCTTCGTCATCCTCTCCCACGTCTCCATCGACGGCCTGATCAAGTTCCTGCTCCAGAAGCTGGCCAACAACAACGAGAAGGTTCGCTACGGCACCCTCACCATCCTCAACCACATCATCAACACCGGCTTCAAGCCGCTGGAGACCAAGAAGGCCCTGATCGTGTGCGGCATGAAGCAGGCCCTGCAGGACAATGACAACAAGGTGAAGAGGCTGCTGGCCCAGGTGATCGGCAGCATGGGGGAGCACGGCTACCTGGAGCTGGAAGGCGGCAACACCCTGGTGGAGTTCCTCGTCCAGCAGTGCGGCCTAGTGCCCACCGAGAACCCCTCCTGGCTCCAGGTGCAGGAGGCCGACCAGGTGAGCGACGAGGAGCTTCGCAAGCTGTGCGTGGCCACCATGGACTTCCTGGTCACCCTGGACGTGATGGAGGACGTGCTGTGGCCCTTCCTGCTGGAGTTCGTCACGCCCATCCACTACACCAGCGCACTGACCACCGTCTGCCGCTGCCTGGAGAAGGTGGGCTCCCGCAAGAGGCAGGAGAGAGTGCAGTCCCACCCGCTCAACTACAACGAGAGGCTGGGGATGCCCAAGCCCCACAGCCTCCTGGTCCGGCTGCTGGCCATGGCGGCCACCCCGTACGCCGGCCAGGGCCGCGGGACGGCCGCCCTGCGCCTGCTCCAGGCCCTCAGCCCCAACATCCACCCCGAGGTGGTGAAGCTGTGGGACGAGGAGCTGCCCCAGCTGACCCAGTTCCTGGCCGAGCACCAGGACGACAGCCTCCCGCAGAAGCTGTGGGAGGACAAGCTCTTCTTCTTCCTCAGCCGCACGCTGGAGACGGTGACGGACGAGAAGTGGACCTGGCAGCTGAGCGAGGAGATGACCCGCCACATCCACAGCTACCACAACTTCCCCAAGGAGAAGGCCTTCCTGTACAAGTGCGTGGGCATCGTGCTGGGCCAGACCACCAACAAGGAGGTGATCAACAACGAGCTGCAGGAGATGCTGCTCAGCGTGCAGCACAACGAGGCGCTGGAGCGCGAGGGCCTGGCCACGGGCATCGGCTTCTGCGCCATGTCCCACCTGGACGACACCCTGGCCAAGCTGGACGACTTTGTCAAGATGGACATCGTGAAGAAGACCGCCAGCTTCTTCAACATCCTGAAGGAGAAGTTGGACGGGGACATGGAGAGGGTGAAGAGTACGTTGATACTCTGCTACGGCTACGTGGCCCTCTACGCCCCCGAGGGGCTGATCCTCCAACGCATCGAGATCCACATCCTGGACCACATCATCAGCCTCTCCAACACCAAGGTGCTGGGCATCAAGGTGGAGACCAAGGACCTGATGATCAAGCTGACACTCATCAAGGCCGTCACCCTGATCGCCAAGGCGGTCTACGCCAACAAGGGCAAGCACCACTTCAAGTTCAGCCGCAGGGAGGAGGTGCTGACCTACATGCAGGACCTGATCGCCGGCGAGCCCAAGGCCCACCTGAAGACCCGCGTGCGCCAGTCGGCCATCAACGCCTGCACCCACCTCATCCGCCTGGAGCCCCGGCTCAACGAGATGGAGTCGTCCGAGCTGCTCCGCAACAGCCTGGAGGCCGTCTTCTCCTTCCTGCCGCTGGACACGGAGAAGAGGAAGGACACCAAGAAGTTGAAGGAACGCGAGGTGCTCCACGGGGAGACGGTGGGGGCCCTGCACGAGCTGCTGAAGGAGTTCCTCACCCAGAACCTCACGTCCGACGGCCTGGAATTCATCTTCAAGCACGTGCAGGAGTGGATGGTGTCGGTCAAGGACCACGAGCGGGAGCGCTCGGTGGAGGCCATGTTGGCCCTGCTGGCCTTCTACCGAGAGCGGTTCAAGACGGTCAACATGGGCACCTTCCACAACCTGGGCGTCCTGGTGGGCCGCTTCGTGCCCCGCTGTGCCGACCCGGTCCTCTCCATCCGCTACATGGCCATGGAGAGCCTGTACACCCTCCTCTACATCCAGGTGCGCTACGAGGGTTGCATGGTCAACCAGATGGACGATCTGGTGGACCACCTCCACACCATCAAGGACCAGCTCCACAACCCCGACAGCCACATGCTCTTCCAGATCTGCTATGACATTGCCAAGGTCATCTCCAACAAGCTGCCCAGGCAGCAGCTCCCCTCCCTCCTCTTCACCCTCTTCGAGGGGCTCTCCGACTTCCACGCCACTTGCTCCAGCGCCACCTCGGTGGTCATGAACACGCTGGTGCGCAAGCACGGGGAGGCCCTGAAGGACCACGTGCCCGACATCCTGGACCACCTGCAGGCTCGCATGCAGACCATACCCCTGGAGCAGGTACGATTCTCAGTCATCCACTTCATCTCCATCCTGACCTCCCAGTGCCTCCTGGGGGTCCTCACCTACCTCCTGTTCCGCCCGCTGCCCTACGACAAGTACACCAGCGCCATCTGGCACTCGCTGGCCCGCGAGGCCAAGCTGGCGGCCGACACCATGGACTGCCTGGTGGGCAAGCTCAACGACTACCTGTGCCACGACGAGAAGCGGGGGGAGGTTGGCGGCAAGAGGCCCCAGGCCACGGGCTCCCCGGAGGCGGTGGCCATCATCTACGCCCTGAACGAGATGGTGTCCAATCCCGAGTCCACCGAGTCGGTGGTCACCCTCTACCCCAAGCTCTTCGGCACCTTGGTCCTCTACCTCAGCTTCCTGGTCAGCGAGAAGGCGGCTGAGGGCCAGGGCAAGAGCTCGTCCAAGAGGAAGAAGCTGATGACCCTGCAGCTGCAGAGCCCCCCGCAGGTCAACGTCTGGGACTCGGCCGTGCAGGCGCTGAAGGTGACCCTTGCCCGCGGGCAGACCGAGGAGGTGGCCGCCCTGATGGAGGACGAGGGGGGCTGGGAGCTGATGAAGAGCACGGAGGAGCACCAGCGCGGGGTGTCGGTGCTGGCAAGGGCGGCAAGCCGGCACGCATTGTGCCACCTGCCCGACATCGTCCGCTGCCTGGAGCCCGTGCTGCTGGGTGCCCACGAGCACCAGCGTGTGACGGTGGCGGCCTTCTTCGGCGAGCTGCTGGCACAGCCGTCGCTGCAGGGCCTGAACATTACCGACAGCCTGGTGGGCAGCCTGCTGCAGGGCCTGGAGGACGCCTCGCCAACCGTCCACTGGCTGTCCATGAGGGGCCTGGGCAACGTGGCTCTGGGCTCCCCGCAGAAGATCTCCAAGTACTCGGACAAGCTGCTGGCCGCCATGGTGTCGGGCCTGGAGGAGAAGGCCGAGCTGGAAGACCTGGTGGCGCTGGAGGCCATGTCGGGCCTGTCCAAGGTGGTGGTGCAGCTGGAGGAGCAGGACGTGAGGAGCGTGCTGGGCGGTGTGGTGGCGGCCGTCCAGCCCTTCTTCGAGAACGAGAACGAGAGGCTGCGGACGGCCGCCTTCGCCGCCTTTGGCAACCTCTCCCGCTTCGCCTGCGACGGCTCTCGCCCGGCCTTCCTGGAGCACGTCCACCACAGCCTGGTCAGCCTCCTGCTGCACCTGAACGACAGCAGCCCCGACGTGTCCCGGGCCTGCAAGACCGTGCTCCACCTGGTCAGCCCTTACCTCTGCTCGGACGGAATCTGCGCCGTCTTCCAGACCGAGCTGCTGGAGGAGTCGAACACCCGCTACTGGGAGTTCATCGGCCAGTTGACCAAATTAATCGTCAGCGACTTCCCCGACAACGTGGGCCTCTACCTGTCGGGCAGCATGTCCTTCTTCAAGAGCATGCTGCCGGAGATTAGGGGCAACGCCGTGATACTTGCCGGCTTCCTCCTCTACAACCTGCCCAAGAACTACGTGGAGACCAGCAACGACGAGAACGTCTGTGTGGCCATCATCATGATGCTTCACGACGTGTCTCCCTGCGTCCGCATCAAGGCCGCCAGGGTCCTCGGCCTCTACCGGGGCTTCTAGCGCCTTCTCCCCCCCCCCCCCCCCCCCGGGGAGGGGGAGTGGGGCCGAGAGGATCAGAAAAGAGAAGAAGAGGAAGAAAAGAAAAAAAATAAGAGTCCTTAACGATTTTTAGGGAGTGGCTTGCTCAGGAGGGTCTGTCTGCCGGGGACACGAGAGGAAGCTTCCCCCCTCGAGCAGCGGAGACGTGTAGAGTTAATAAAGACACCCGTAACAAACAAGTAGGGATGGTTGTTTGTGTCTCTGCCTTCACAAGGCAAATGCTGGAACGTGGCGGGAAATATTGCAACACTGCTAGACGATCTGTGGACCCATTGGGCCCAAACCTCTCCTGCATTGGTGCAGCACCCTCTCCTCTCCCCCCACTCCACCCCCCTCCCCACTCCTTTCCCTTCCCTTCTCCCCCACTCCATCCCCCAACCCCCTTATCCTCCCTCCCTCCACCCTTCCCACTCCCCCCTCCATCCCCCCCTACCTCCCCTCCCCCCATCCTTCCCCTTCTCCCCCCACTCCATCCCCCTCAAACCCCATATCCTCCCTCCTCATCCCCTCCTTTCCCTTTCCCCTCACTCCCATCCCCTTCAACCCCCCCCCCTCCATCTCCTCCCCCTCCTTCCCCTTCCCCCCCACTCCACTCCCTCCCCCCCCCCACTCCATCACCCTCAAACCCCTTATCCTCCCTCCCTCCCCTTCCTTCTCCCACCTCGCCTCCCCCCTTCTCCCTCCCCCCTTCTCTCCCCACTCCATCCCCCTCAAACCCCCTTCCCTCTCCCCCCATTCCATCCCCCTCAAACCCCCTTCTCCTCCCTTTTAAGGGGGGTTTAAGAGGCCTAATATCCCTCCATCCCTGCCTAATGGTGGGATATTAGTTCATTAGTCATTGGAGCAGAATTAGGCTCTTTGGCCCATTGATTCGACTCCACTTTTCAATCATGGCAGATTTATTTTCCCCTCTCAACCCCATTCTCCTGTCTAATCAAGAACCTAACAATCTCCACTTTAAAAATACTCAGTAACTTGGCCTCCACAGCCTCCTGTGGCAATGCATTCCACAGATCCACCAGCCTCTGGCTAAAGAAACTCCCCCTCCTCATCTCCTTCCTAAAGGTGTACGTCCTTTCATTCTGAGGCTGTGCCCTCTGGTCCTAGACTCTCCCACCAGTGGAAACCAACCTCTCCACATCCCCTCTATCAAGGCCTTGGTAACTTTCAATAAGGTCCCCCGTTCTTCCTTCAAATCTCCAACCAGTACAGGCCCAGAAATTTCAAACGCCCATCATTTCTGTCCTAAATGTCACGGTGGCGCAGCGGTAGAGTTGCCGCCTTACAGCGAATGCAGCGCCGGAGACCCGGGTTCCATCACGACTACGGGCGCCGTCTGTGCGGAGTTTGCACGTTCTCCCCGTGACCTGCGTGGGTTTTCTCCGAGATCTTCGGTTTCCTCCCACACTCCAAAGACGTGCAGGTCTGTAGGTTAATTGGCGTGGGAAATGTAAAGATTGTCCCTAGTGGGTGTAGGATAGTGTTAGTGTGCGGGGATCGCTGGGCGGCACGGACCCGGTGGGCCGAAGGGCCTGTTTCCGCGCTATACTAAACTAAATATCAAAGGCTAGAATACCGGAGGGCTTTAAGGTGAGAGGGGCAAAGTTTAAGAAGATGTGTAGGGGAAAGTTCTTTGCACAGAGGGTGGTGGGTGCCTGGAACCTGCCGCCAGGGGTGATGGTGGAGGCAGATACGATAGAACCATTGAAGAGGCTTTTGTAGACTCATGGAAATGCAGGGATTGAGTTTACAGCTACAACTAGAGTGCAGCGTAGGTTCACCAGGCTAATCCCCGGGATGGCGGGACTGTCTTATGAGGAAAGATTGGAAAGACTGGGCCTGCATTCACTGGAGTTTAGAAGGATGAGAGGGGATCTTATAGAGACGCGTAAAATTATAAAAGGACTGGACAAGCTAGACGCAGGAAAAATGTTCCCAATGTTGGGGGAGCCCAGAACCAGGGGCCACACACACACAGTCTAAGAATAAAGGGGAGGCCATTTAAAACTGAGGTGAGAAAGAAACTTTTTCACCCAGAGAGTTGTGAATTTGTGGAATTCTCTGCCACAGAGGGCAGTGGAGGCCGATTCACTGGATGGATTTAAAGGAGAGTTAGATAGAGCTCGGGGGGCTAGTGGAATCAAGGGATATGGGGAGAAGGCAGGCACGGGTTACTGATTGTGGACGATCAGCTATGATCACAATGAATGGCGGCGCTGGCTCGAAGGGCCAAATGGCCTCCTCCTGCATCTATGTTTCTATGTCTCGGCCCAAAACGTCACCCATTATTCCTTCTCTCCAGAGATGCTGCCTGACCCGCTGAGGTACTCCAGCATCTTGTGTCTATCTTCGGGGTAAACGAACGCCTGACTCTCTCTCTCTCTTTCCTCTGCTCCCTTCCTCTGGTGCGCACCCATCTCTGGCTCAAAGGGCCGAATGGCCTCCTCCTGCACCTATTTTCTATGTTTCTAACGTGGAAACGAGCATTTTGGCCCAAAAAGAGTCCAGGCCGACCAACGATTCCCACCATCTTACACACCAGGGACAATTTGCACTTTTCCGAAGCCAATTGAGCTACAAACCTGTACATCTTTCGGAGTGTGGGAGGAAACCGGAGCACCCAGAAAAAAACCACACACACGATCACAGGGAGAACATACAAACTCCGTACAGACCGGGTTTCCGGCGCTGTGAGGCAGCAACTCTGCCACTGTGCCACTGACACCACTGACATAGACAGACCCGGGTTCAATCCTGACCTCAGGAACCAGAGGACATGGGTTTAAGGTGAAGGGGAAAAGATTTAATAGGAATCTGAGGGGTAACTTGTTCACGCAAAGGGGGGGTGGGTGTATGGAACGAGCTGCCGGAGGAGGTAACTGAGGCTGGGACTATCGCAACGTTTAAGAAACATTTAGACAGGTACATGGATAGGACGGGTTTTGAGGGATATGGGCCAAACGCAGGCAGGCGGGACTAGTGTAGCTGGGACATGTTGGCCGGTGCGGGCAAGTTGGGCCGAAGGGCCTGTTTCCACACTGTATCACTCGATGAATCAGGAGCTGACTCTCACCATTTGAACATAGAATAGTATTTTTTTAGATTTCAGAGATACAGCGCAGAAACAGGCCCTTCGGCCCACCGGGTCCGCGCCGCCCAGCGATCCCCGCACACTAACACTATCCTACACACACACTAGGGACAATTTTTACATTTGCCAAGCCAATTAACCTACAAACCTGCACGTCTTTGGAGTGTGGGAGGAAACCGAAGATCTTGGAGAAAACCCACGCAGGTCACGGGGAGAACGTACAAACTCCGTACAGACAGCACCCGTAGTCGGGATCGAACCCGAGTCTCCGGCGCTGCATTCGCTGTAAAGCAGCAACTCTACCGCTGCGCCACCGTACAGCACAGGAACAGGCCCTTCGGCCCACACCGTTTGTGCCGAACATGATGGCTAGTTAAACTGATCTCCTCCTCTGCCTGTACATGGGTTTTTTCCGGGCGCTCCGGTTTCAATAGACAATAGACAATAGGTGCAGGAGGAGGCCATTCGGCCCTTCGAGCCTGTACGCACCGCCATTCAATGTGATCATGGCCGATCATTCTCAATCAGTACCCCGTTCCTGCCCTCTCCCCATACCCCCTGACTCCGCTATCCTTAAGAGCTCTATCTAACTCTCTCTTGAACGTATTCAGAGAATTGGCCTCCACTGCCTTCTGAGGCAGAGAATTCCACAGATTCACAACTCTCTGATTAAAAAAGTTTTTCCTCATCTCTGTTCTAAATGGCCGACCCCTTATTCTTAAACTGTGGTCCCTTGTTCTGGACTCCCCCAACATTGGGAACATGTTTCCTGCCTCTAACGTGTCCAACCCCTTAATAATCTTATACGTTTCGATAAGATCTCCTCTCATCCTTCTAAATTCCAGTGTATACAAGCCTAGTCGCTCCAGTCTTTCAACATATGACAGTCCCGCCATTCCGGGAATTAACCTAGTGAACCTACGCTGCACGCCCTCAATAGCAAGAATATCCTTCCTCAAATTTGGAGACCAAAACTGCACACAGTACTCCAGGTGCGGTCTCACTAGGGCCCTGTACAACTGCAGAAGGACCTCTTTGCTCCTATACTCAACTCCTCTTGTTATGAAGGCCAACATTCCATTGGCTTTCTTCACTGCCTGCTGTACCTGCATGCTTCCTTTCAGTGACTGATGCACTAGGACACCCAGATCACGTTGTACGCCCCCTTTTCCTAACTTGACACCATTCAGATAATAATCTGCCTTCCTATTCTTACCACCAAAGTGGATAACCTCACACTTATCCACATTAAACTGCATCTGCCATGCATCCGCCCACTCACACAACCTGTCCAGGTCACCCTGCACCCTCATAGCATCTTCCTCACAGTTCACACTGCCACCCAGCTTTGTATCATCGGCAAATTTGCTAATGGTACTTTTAATCCCTTCATCTAAGTCATTGATGTATATTGTAAATTGTGGGTTTCCTCCCACACTCCAAAGACGTACAGGTTTGGAGGTGAATTGGCTTCAGTAAGAATTGTAAATTGTCCCTAGTGTGTGTGTATGTGTGTGTGTACGACAGTGCTGGTGTACAGGACGTGATCGGCGTGGACTATCAGCTGAAGTGCTTGTTTCCACGCTGTATCTAAACTACATATGTAAAATAATGAGAGGCGTAGATAGGGTAACATAGAAAATAGGTGCAGGAGTAGGCCATTCGGCCCTTCGAGCCTGTACGCACCGCCATTCAATATGATCATGGCTGATCATCCAGCTCAGTATCCTGTACCTGCCTTCTCTCCATACCCCCTGATCCCTTTAGCCACAAGGGCCACAACTAACTCCCTCTTAAATATACCCAATGAACTGGCCTCAACTACCTTCTGTGGCAGAGAATTCCACAGATTCACCACTCTCTGTGTGGAAAAAAACGTTCTCATCTCGGTCCTAAAAGACTTCCCCCTTATCCTTAAACTGTGACCCCTTGTTCTGGACTTCCCCAACATCGGGAACAATCTTCCCGCATCTAGCCTGTCCAACCCCTTAAAAATTTTGTAAGTTTCTATAAGATCCCCCCTCAATCTTCTAAATTCCAGCGAGTACAAGCCGAGTCTATCCAGTCTTTCTTCATATGAAAGTCCTGCCATCCCAGGGATCAATCTGGTGAACCTTCTCTGTACTCCCTCTATGGCAAGAATGTCTTTCCTCAGATTAGGAGACCAAAACTGTACGCAATACTCCAGGTGTGGTCTCACCAATGCCCTGTACAACTGCAGCAGAACCTCCCTGCTCCTAAACTCAAATCCCCTCGCTATGAATGCCAACATACCATTCGCTTTCTTCACTGCCTGCTGCACCTGCATGCCTACTTTCAATGACTGGTGCACCACGACACCCAGGTCACGTTGCATCTCCCCTTCTCCTAATCGGCCACCATTCAGATAATAATGTCAGTCAGAAACCTGTTTCCCCCAGGGTCCCAACACGCGAGGGCAGAGCTACAATGTGAGAGTGGTGAGGTTTAATGCGGAATGAGCAGGGCAGAGGGTGGTGGCGGGCCTGGAATACACTGCCAGAGGTGGTGGTGGAGGCAGAACAGCCAAAACATTACGACCACTGACAGGCGAAGTGAATAACATTGATTATCTTGTTACCTGCTGAGTTACTCCAGCATTTTTTGAACCACGAATCATCCGCCAACATTTCCGTCACCTACAACGGGACCCCACCACTGGCCATATCTTCCCATCCCCTCCCCTTTCCGCAGAGACCGTTCCCTCCGTAACTCCCTGGTCCACTCGTCCCTTCCCACCCAAACCACCCCATCCCCGAGCACTTTCCCCTGCAACCGCACGAGATGCAACACCTGTCCCTTTACCTCCCCCCCTCGACTCCATCCAAGGACCCAAACAGTCTTTCCAGGTGAGGCAGAGGTTCACCTGCACCTCCTCCAACCTCATCTATTGCATCCGCTGCTCCAGATGTCAACTTATTTACATCGGCGAGCCCAAGCGCAGGCTCGGCGATCGTTTCGCTCAACACCTGCGCTCGGTCCGCATTGACCAAACTGATCTCCCGGTGGCTGAGCACTTCAACTCCCACTCCCAGTCTGACCTTTCTGTCATGGGCCTCCTCCAGTGCCATCGTGAGGCCCACCGCAAATTGGAGGAACAGCACCTCATATTTCTCTTGGGCAGTTTGCAGCCCAGTGGTATGAACATCGACTTCTCCAACTTTAGATAGTTCCTCTGTCCCTCTCTTCCCCTCCCCCTTCCCAGTTCTCCCTCTATCTTCCTGTCTCCACCTATATCCTTCCTTTGTCCCGCCCTCCCTGACATCAGTCTGAAGAAGGGTCTCGACCCGAAACGTCACCCATTCCTTCTCTCCAGAGATGCTGCCTGACCTGCTGAGTTGCTCCAGCAGTTTGTGAATAAATATCTTGTTACAATGGCACCTGTCAAGGGGCGGGATATATTAGGCAGCAAGTGAACAGTCAGTTCTTGAAGTTGACGTGTCGGATGCAGGAGCAATGGGCAGGAGTAAAGACCTGAGCCACTTTGACAAGGGCCAAATTGTCGTGGCCAGACGACTGGGTCAGAGCATCTGTGAAACGGCAAGGCTTGTGGGGTGCTCCCGGTCAGCAGTGGTGAGTACCGACCGACCGACAGACAGTGGTCCGAGGAGGGACAAACCACAAACCGGCGACAGGCAGGGTGTTGGGCGCCCGAGGCTCATCGATGCGCGAGGGGCAACGAAGGCTGTCCCGTCTGGTCCGAAACGACAGAAGGTCGACTGTGGCACAAGTCACGGAAAATGTTAAAATGGTGGTGACGGGAGGAATGTGTCACAATACACAGCGCATCGCACCCTGCTGCGTATGGGGCTGCACACGGAGGACCAACAGCAGGTTAGGCGGGTGGGCGGCCATCTTGTTTTGGCTGTGTATAATGGTGGTGTATATAATGATGGTGTTTCAGACAGAGGCGTCCTTGTGGTCGGTCCACGACAGATATTAAAGGCCTCGCCGCTGGTAA